>NW_024057851.1:80000-82334 GCF_016432855.1 Salvelinus namaycush
GTGTGTGTGTGTGTGTGTGTGTGTGTGTGTGTGTGTGTGTGTGTGTGTGTGTGTGAGTGTGTGTGTCTAGATACATGATCAGTGTGTGTGCTGGTTCTAACCTGCGGTTGAGTTGCTCCATCTGCTGTATGCTGTTGGACCTCTGGAGGAGCTGCGGTGCTGGAGGAGCGGTGGGTCTCTGCCAGGTGGTGGTGCGGTTCACATGGTCCACATAGAACACACGACTGTGACTGTCTATACGGGCCTCCCAGTCTGAAACACACACACACATAGAAGACACGACTGTGACTGTCTATACGGGCCTCCCAGTCTGAAACACACACACACATAGAAGACACGACTGTGACTGTCTATACGGGCCTCCCAGTCTGAAACACACACACACACATAGAACACACAACTGTGACTGTCTAACGGGCCTCCCAGTCAGCAAGGCAGATATATCATATGCACTGAGTGTACAAAACATTAGGAACACCTGCTCTTTCCATGACATAGACTGACCAGGTGAATCCAGGTGAAAGCTATGATCCCTTATTGATGTCACTTGTTACATCTATTTTAATCAGTGTAGATGAAGGGGAGGAGAAGGGTTAAAGAAGGATTTTGAAACCTTGCGATAATTGAGACATGGATTGTGATCGTGTGCCGTTCAGAGTGAATGGGCAAGACAAAATATTTAAGAGCCTTTGAACGGGGTATGGTAGTAGGTGCCAGGCGCATTGGTTGGAATGTGTCAAGAACTGCAAAGCTGCTGGGGTTTTCACGCTCAACAGTTTCCCGTGTGTATCAAGAATGGTCCACCACCTAAAGGGACATCCAGCCAACTTGATACAGACTGTGGGAAGCATTGGCGTCAACATGGGTCAGCATCTCTGTGGAACGCTTTCGACACCTTGTCAAGTCCATGCCCGACGAATTTAGGCTGTTCTGAGGGCAAAAGGGGTTGCAAATATCATGAAGGTGTTGTCCTAATGTTTTGTACACTCAGTGACACAAACTGAAAAAGTCCAACCACTATTCTAATATTACTACTAATTGTATAAATTCTACCATGTCAGAATGTCAGAGTATGTGTCATGATCAGTATCTCTATCTTTCTCTTCCTCCCTCAGAAACACACTCTACTCATCTTCCTCCCTCAACGAAACAGACACGTCTACTCATCTTCCTCCCTCAGAAACACACTCTACTCCTCTTCCTCCCTCAGAAAACACTCTACTCATCTTCCTCCCTCAGAAACACACTCTACTCATCTTCCTCCCTCAGAAACACACTCTACTCATCTTCCTCCCTCAGAAACACACTCTACTCATCTTCCTCCCTCAGAAACACACTCTACTCATCTTCCTCCCTCAGAAACACACTCTACTCATCTTCCTCCCTCAGAAACACACTCTACTCATCTTCCTCCCTCAGAAACACACTCTACTCATCTTCCTCCCTCAGAAACACACTCTACTCATCTTCCTCCCTCAGAAACACACTCTACTCATCTTCCTCCTCAGAAACACACTCTACTCATCTTCCTCCCTCAGAAACACACTCTACTCATCTTCCTCCCTCAGAAACACACTCTACTCCTCTTCCTCCCTCAGAAACAACTCTACTCATCTCCTCCCTCAGAACACACTCTACTCATCTTCCTCCCTCAGAAACACACTCTACTCCTCTTCCTCCCTCAGAAACACACCTCTACTCATCTTCCTCCCTCAGAAACACACTTCTACCATCTTCCTCCCTCAGAAACACACTCTACTCCTCTTCCTCCCCTCAGAAAACACACTCTACTCACTGGGAGGAAGGGGCTCATCTACTCTCTGGTAGCGACCAAACGTCGTGACGGACAGAGGGCAGGGATGCGGACGGACTGGTGACCGTTGACTTGAGCTGTGGCCCCTGAAGAAGATGATGAGAGAGGAAGATCTTTAAACACACTCTGGCCCCTGGACAATATGAGGAGAGAGGAAGACATTAAAACACACTGTGGCCCCTGAACAAGATGAGGAGAGAGGAAGACATTTAAACACACACTGTGGCCCCTGGACAAGATGAGGAGAGAGGAAGATATTAAAACACACTGTGGCCCCTGGACAAGATGAGGAGAGAGGAAGACATTTAAACACACTGTGGCCCCTTGACAAGATGAGGAGAGAGGAAGACATTAAAACACACTGTGGCCCCTGGACAAGATGAGGAGAGAGGAAACACAGTTAAAACACACTGTGGCCCTTGACAAGATGAGGAGAGAGGAAGACATTAAAAACAACTGTGGCCCCCTTGACAAGATGAGGAGAGAGGAAGACATTAAAACACACTGTGGCCCCTGAACAG
>NW_024057852.1:0-15000 GCF_016432855.1 Salvelinus namaycush
CCCCAGGCTGATCTGAGGCATGTGTGTAGGATGTTGGCCCCCAGGCTGACCTGGGGCATGTTGTAGGATGTTGGCCCCAGCCTGATCTGAGGCATGTTGTAGGATGTTGGCCCCCAGGCTGATCTGAGGCATGTTGTAGGATGTTGGCCCCCAGGCTGATCTGGGGCATGTTGTAGGATGTTGGCCCCAGGCTGACCTGAGGCATGTTGTAGGATGTTGGCCCCCAGCTGATCTGAGGCATGTTGTAGGATGTTGGCCCCCAGGCTGATCTGGGCATGTTGTAGGATGTTGGCCCCCAGGCTGACCTGGGGCATATTGTAGGATGTTGGCCCCCAGGCTGACCTGGGGCATGTTGTAGGATGTTGGCCCCCAGGCTGATCTGAGGCATGTTGTAGATGTTGGCCCCCAGGCTGACTGGGGCATGTTGTAGGATGTTGGCCCCCAGGCTGACCTGGGGCATGTTGTAGGATGTTGGCCCCCAGGCTGATCTGAGGCATGTTGTAGGATGTTGGCCCCAGGCTGACCTGAGGCATGTTGTAGGATGTTGGCCCCAGGCTGATCTGAGGCATGTTGTAGGATGTTGGCCCCCAGGCTGATCTGAGGCATGTTGTAGGATGTTGGCCCCCAGGCTGATCTGGGGCATGTTGTAGGATGTTGGCCCCCGGCTGATCTGAGGCATGTTGTAGGATGTTGGCCCCCAGGCTGATCTGAGGCATGTTGTAGGATGTTGGCCCCAGGCTGACCTGGGGCATGTTGTAGGATGTTGGCCCCCAGGCTGATCTGAGGCATGTTGTAGGATGTTGGCCCCCAGGCTGATCTGAGGCATGTTGTAGGATGTTGGCCCCCAGGCTGACCAGGGGCATGTTGTAGGATGTTGGCCCCCAGGTGACCTGGGGCATGTTGTAGGATGTTGGCCCCCAGGTGATCTGGGGCATGTTGTAGGATGTTGGCCCCAGGCTGATCTGAGGCATGTTGTAGGATGTTGGCCCCCAGGGTGATCTGAGGCATGTTGTAGGATGTTGGCCCCCAGGCTGACCTGGGGCATGTTGTAGGATGTTGGCCCCCAGGCTGACCTGGGGCATGTTGTAGGATGTTGGCCCCCAGGCTGATCTGAGGCATGTTTGTAGGATGTTGGCCCCCAGGCTGACCTGAGGCATGTTGTAGGATGTTGGCCCCCAGGCTGATCTGAGGCATGTTGTAGGATGTTGGCCCCCAGGCTGATCTGAGGCATGTTGTAGGATGTTGGCCCCCAGGCTGATCTGGGGCATGTTGTAGGATGTTGGCCCCCAGGCTGATCTGAGGCATGTTGTAGGATGTTGGCCCCCAGGCTGATCTGAGGCATGTTGTAGGATGTTGGCCCCCAGGCTGACCTGGGGCATGTTGTAGGATGTTGGCCCCCAGGCTGATCTGAGGCATGTTGTAGGATGTTGGCCCCCAGGCTGATCTGAGGCATGTTGTAGGATGTTGGCCCCCAGGCTGATCTGAGGCATGTTGTAGGATGTTGGCCCCCAGGCTGATCTGGGGCATGTTGTAGGATGTTGGCCTCCAGGCTGACCTGGGGCATGTTGTAGGATGTTGGCCCCCAGGCTGATCTGGGGCATGTTGTAGGATGTTGGCCCCCAGGCTGATCTGAGGCATGTTGTAGGATGTTGGCCCCCAGGCTGACCTGGGGCATGTTGTAGGATGTTGGCCCCCTAGGCTGATCTGAGGCATGTTGTAGGATGTTGGCCCCCAGGCTGATCTGAGGCATGTTGTAGGATGTTGGCCCCCAGGCTGACCTGGGGCATGTTGTAGGATGTTGGCCCCCAGGCTGACCTGGGGCATGTTGTAGGATGTTGGCCCCCAGGCTGATCTGGGGCATGTTGCAGGATGTTGGCCCCCAGGCTGATCTGGGGCATGTTGTAGGATGTTGGCCCCCAGGCTGACCTGGGGCATGTTGTAGGATGTTGGCCCCAGGCTGACCTGGGGCATGTTGTAGGATGTTGGCCCCCAGGCTGATCTGGGGCATGTTGTAGGATGTTGGCCCCCGGGCTGACCTGGGGCATGTTGTAGGATGTTGGCCCCCAGGCTGATCTGAGGCATGTTGTAGGATGTTGTCCCCAGGCTGATCTGGGGCATGTTGTAGGATGTTGGCCCCAGGCTGAAAGGGGCATGTTGTAGGATGTTGGCCCCCAGGCTGACCAGAGGCATGTTGTAGGATGTTGGCCCCCAGGCTGATCTGAGGCATGTTGTAGGATGTTGGCCCCCAGGCTGATCTGGGGCATGTTGTAGGATGTTGGCCCCCAGGCTGATCTGAGGCATGTTGTAGGATGTTGGCCCCCAGGCTGATCTGAGGCATGTTGTAGGATGTTGGCCCCCAGGCTGATCTGAGGCATGTTGTAGGATGTTGGCCCCCAGGCTGATCTGGGGCATGTTGTAGGATGTTGGCCCCCAGGCTGATCTGAGGCATGTTGTAGGATGTTGGCCCCCAGGCTGACCTGGGGCATGTTGTAGGATGTTGGCCCCCAGGCTGATCTGAGGCATGTTGTAGGATGTTGGCCCCCAGGCTGATCTGAGGCATGTTGTAGGATGTTGGCCCCAAGGCTGATCTGAGGCATGTTGTAGGATGTTGGCCCCCAGGCTGATCTGGGGCATGTTGTAGGATGTTGGCCTCCAGGCTGACCTGGGGCATGTTGTAGGATGTTGGCCCCCAGGCTGATCTGGGGCATGTTGTAGGATGTTGGCCCCCAGGCTGATCTGAGGCATGTTGTAGGATGTTGGCCCCCAGGCTGACCTGGGGCATGTTGTAGGATGTTGGCCCCTAGGCTGATCTGAGGCATGTTGTAGGATGTTGGCCCCCAGGCTGATCTGAGGCATGTTGTAGGATGTTGGCCCCCAGGCTGACCTGGGGCATGTTGTAGGATGTTGGCCCCCAGACTGACCTGGGGCATGTTGTAGGATGTTGGCCCCCAGGCTGATCTGGGGCATGTTGCAGGATGTTGGCCCCCAGGCTGATCTGGGGCATGTTGTAGGATGTTGGCCCCCAGGCTGACCTGGGGCATGTTGTAGGATGTTGGCCCCCAGGCTGATCTGGGGCATGTTGTAGGATGTTGGCCCCCGGGCTGACCTGGGGCATGTTGTAGGATGTTGGCCCCCAGGCTGATCTGAGGCATGTTGTAGGATGTTGGCCCCAGGCTGATCTGGGGCATGTTGTAGGATGTTGGCCCCAGGCTGAAAGGGGCATGTTGTAGGATGTTGGCCCCCAGGCTGACCAGAGGCATGTTGTAGGATGTTGGCCCCCAGGCTGATCTGAGGCATGTTGTAGGATGTTGGCCCCCAGGCTGACCAGGGGCATGTTGTAGGATGTTGGCCCCCAGGCTGACCTGGGGCATGTTGTAGGATGTTGGCCCCCAGGCTGATCTGGGGCATGTTGTAGGATGTTGGCCCCCAGGCTGATCTGAGGCATGTTGTAGGATGTTGGCCCCCAGGCTGATCTGAGGCATGTTGTAGGATGTTGGCCCCCAGGCTGACCTGGGGCATGTTGTAGGATGTTGGCCCCCAGGCTGACCTGGGGCATGTTGTAGGATGTTGGCCCCCAGGCTGATCTGAGGCATGTTGTAGGATGTTGGCCCCCAGGCTGACCTGAGGCATGTTGTAGGATGTTAACCCCCAGGCTGATCTGAGGCATGTTGTAGGATGTTGGCCCCCAGGCTGATCTGAGGCATGTTGTAGGATGTTGGCCCCCAGGCTGATCTGGGGCATGTTGTAGGATGTTGGCCCCCAGGCTGATCTGAGGCATGTTGTAGGATGTTGGCCCCCAGGCTGATCTGAGGCATGTTGTAGGATGTTGGCCCCCAGGCTGACCTGGGGCATGTTGTAGGATGTTGGCCCCCAGGCTGATCTGAGGCATGTTGTAGGATGTTGGCCCCCAGGCTGATCTGAGGCATGTTGTAGGATGTTGGCCCCCAGGCTGATCTGAGGCATGTTGTAGGATGTTGGCCCCCAGGCTGATCTGGGGCATGTTGTAGGATGTTGGCCTCCAGGCTGACCTGGGGCATGTTGTAGGATGTTGGCCCCCAGGCTGATCTGGGGCATGTTGTAGGATGTTGGCCCCCAGGCTGATCTGAGGCATGTTGTAGGATGTTGGCCCCCAGGCTGACCTGGGGCATGTTGTAGGATGTTGGCCCCTAGGCTGATCTGAGGCATGTTGTAGGATGTTGGCCCCCAGGCTGATCTGAGGCATGTTGTAGGATGTTGGCCCCCAGGCTGACCTGGGGCATGTTGTAGGATGTTGGCCCCCAGGCTGACCTGGGGCATGTTGTAGGATGTTGGCCCCCAGGCTGATCTGGGGCATGTTGCAGGATGTTGGCCCCCAGGCTGATCTGGGGCATGTTGTAGGATGTTGGCCCCCAGGCTGACCTGGGGCATGTTGTAGGATGTTGGCCCCAGGCTGACCTGGGGCATGTTGTAGGATGTTGGCCCCCAGGCTGATCTGGGGCATGTTGTAGGATGTTGGCCCCCGGGCTGACCTGGGGCATGTTGTAGGATGTTGGCCCCCAGGCTGATCTGAGGCATGTTGTAGGATGTTGGCCCCAGGCTGATCTGGGGCATGTTGTAGGATGTTGGCCCCAAGCTGAAAGGGGCATGTTGTAGGATGTTGGCCCCCAGGCTGACCAGAGGCATGTTGTAGGATGTTGGCCCCCAGGCTGATCTGAGGCATGTTGTAGGATGTTGGCCCCCAGGCTGATCTGGGGCATGTTGTAGGATGTTGGCCCCCAGGCTGATCTGAGGCATGTTGTAGGATGTTGGCCCCCAGGCTGATCTGAGGCATGTTGTAGGATGTTGGCCCCCAGGCTGATCTGAGGCATGTTGTAGGATGTTGGCCCCCAGGCTGATCTGGGGCATGTTGTAGGATGTTGGCCCCCAGGCTGATCTGAGGCATGTTGTAGGATGTTGGCCCCCAGGCTGACCTGGGGCATGTTGTAGGATGTTGGCCCCCAGGCTGATCTGAGGCATGTTGTAGGATGTTGGCCCCCAGGCTGATCTGAGGCATGTTGTAGGATGTTGGCCCCCAGGCTGATCTGAGGCATGTTGTAGGATGTTGGCCCCCAGGCTGATCTGAGGCATGTTGTAGGTTGTTGGCCCCCAGGCTGACCTGGGGCATGTTGTAGGATGTTGGCCCCCAGGCTGACCTGGGGCATGTTGTAGGATGTTGGCCCCCAGGCTGACCTGGGGCATGTTGTAGGATGTTGGCCCCCAGGCTGATCTGTGGCATGTTGTAGGTTGTTGGCCCCCAGGCTGACCTGGGGCATGTTGTAGGATGTTGGCCCCCAGGCTGACCTGGGGCATGTTGTAGGATGTTGGCCCCCAGGCTGACCTGGGGCATGTTGTAGGATGTTGGCCCCCAGGCTGATCTGGGGCATGTTGTAGGATGTTGGCCCCCAGGCTGACCTGGGGCATGTTGTAGGATGTTGGCCCCCAGGCTGACCTGGGGCATGTTGTAGGATGTTGGCCCCCAGGCTGATCTGGGGCATGTTGCAGGATGTTGGCCCCCAGGCTGATCTGGGGCATGTTGTAGGATGTTGGCCCCCAGGCTGACCTGGGGCATGTTGTAGGATGTTGGCCCCAGGCTGACCTGGGGCATGTTGTAGGATGTTGGCCCCCAGGCTGATCTGGGGCATGTTGTAGGATGTTGGCCCCCGGGCTGACCTGGGGCATGTTGTAGGATGTTGGCCCCCAGGCTGATCTGAGGCATGTTGTAGGATGTTGGCCCCAGGCTGATCTGGGGCATGTTGTAGGATGTTGGCCCCAAGCTGAAAGGGGCATGTTGTAGGATGTTGGCCCCAGGCTGACCAGAGGCATGTTGTAGGATGTTGGCCCCCAGGCTGATCTGAGGCATGTTGTAGGATGTTGGCCCCCAGGCTGATCTGGGGCATGTTGTAGGATGTTGGCCCCCAGGCTGATCTGAGGCATGTTGTAGGATGTTGGCCCCCAGGCTGACCTGAGGCATGTTGTAGGATGTTGGCCCCCAGGCTGATCTGAGGCATGTTGTAGGATGTTGGCCCCCAGGCTGATCTGGGGCATGTTGTAGGATGTTGGCCCCCAGGCTGATCTGAGGCATGTTGTAGGATGTTGGCCCCCAGGCTGACCTGGGGCATGTTGTAGGATGTTGGCCCCCAGGCTGATCTGAGGCATGTTGTAGGATGTTGGCCCCCAGGCTGATCTGAGGCATGTTGTAGGATGTTGGCCCCCAGGCTGATCTGAGGCATGTTGTAGGATGTTGGCCCCCAGGCTGATCTGAGGCATGTTGTAGGTTGTTGGCCCCCAGGCTGACCTGGGGCATGTTGTAGGATGTTGGCCCCCAGGCTGACCTGGGGCATGTTGTAGGATGTTGGCCCCCAGGCTGACCTGGGGCATGTTGTAGGATGTTGGCCCCCAGGCTGATCTGTGGCATGTTGTAGGTTGTTGGCCCCCAGGCTGACCTGGGGCATGTTGTAGGATGTTGGCCCCCAGGCTGACCTGGGGCATGTTGTAGGATGTTGGCCCCCAGGCTGACCTGGGGCATGTTGTAGGATGTTGGCCCCCAGGCTGATCTGGGGCATGTTGTAGGATGTTGGCCCCCAGGCTGACCTGGGGCATATTGTAGGATGTTGGCCCCCAGGCTGACCTGGGGCATGTTGTAGGATGTTGGCCCACAGGCTGATCTGAGGCATGTTGTAGGATGTTGGCCCCCAGGCTGACCTGGGGCATGTTGTAGGATGTTGGCCCGCAGGCTGATCTGAGGCATGTTGTAGGATGTTGGCCCCCAGGTTGATCTGGGGCATGTTGTAGGATGTTGGCCCCCAGGCTGACCTGGGGCATATTGTAGGATGTTGGCCCCCAGGCTGACCTGGGGCATGTTGTAGGATGTTGGCCCCCAGGCTGATCTGAGGCATGTTGTAGGATGTTGGCCCCCAGGCTGACCTGGGGCATGTTGTAGGATGTTGGCCCCCAGGCTGACGTGGGGCATGTTGTAGGATGTTGGCCCCCAGGCTGATCTGAGGCATGTTGTAGGATGTTGGCCCCCAGGCTGATCTGAGGCATGTTGTAGGATGTTGGCCCCCAGGCTGATCTGAGGCATGTTGTAGGATGTTGGCCCCCAGGCTGATCTGAGGCATGTTGTAGGATGTTGGCCCCCAGGCTGACCTGGGGCATGTTGTAGGATGTTGGCCCCCAGGCTGATCTGAGGCATGTTGTAGGATGTTGGCCCCCAGGCTGACCTGGGGCATGTTGTAGGATGTTGGCCCCCAGCCTGATCTGAGGCATGTTGTAGGATGTTGGCCCCCAGGCTGATCTGAGGCATGTTGTAGGATGTTGGCCCCCAGGCTGATCTGGGGCATGTTGTAGGATGTTGGCCCCCAGGCTGACCTGAGGCATGTTGTAGGATGTTGGCCCCCAGGCTGATCTGAGGCATGTTGTAGGATGTTGGCCCCCAGGCTGATCTGGGGCATGTTGTAGGATGTTTGGGTCCCAGGCTGACCTGGGGCATATTGTAGGATGTTGGCCCCCAGGCTGACCTGGGGCATGTTGTAGGATGTTGGCCCCCAGGCTGATCTGAGGCATGTTGTAGGATGTTGGCCCCCAGGCTGACCTGGGGCATGTTGTAGGATGTTGGCCCCCAGGCTGACCTGGGGCATGTTGTAGGATGTTGGCCCCCAGGCTGATCTGAGGCATGTTGTAGGATGTTGGCCCCCAGGCAGACCTGAGGCATGTTGTAGGATGTTGGCCCCCAGGCTGATCTGAGGCATGTTGTAGGATGTTGGCCCCCAGGCTGATCTGAGGCATGTTGTAGGATGTTGGCCCCCAGGCTGATCTGAGGCATGTTGTAGGATGTTGGCCCCCAGGCTGATCTGAGGCATGTTGTAGGATGTTGGCCCCCAGGCTGATCTGAGGCATGTTGTAGGATGTTGGCCCCCAGGCTGACCTGGGGCATGTTGTAGGATGTTGGCCCCCAGGCTGATCTGAGGCATGTTGTAGGATGTTGGCCCCCAGGCTGATCTGAGGCATGTTGTAGGATGTTGGCCCCCAGGCTGATCTGAGGCATGTTGTAGGATGTTGGCCCCCAGGCTGATCTGGGGCATGTTGTAGGATGTTGGCCTCCAGGCTGACCTGGGGCATGTTGTAGGATGTTGGCCCCCAGGCTGATCTGGGGCATGTTGTAGGATGTTGGCCCCCAGGCTGATCTGGGGCATGTTGTAGGATGTTGGCCCCCAGGCTGACCTGGGGCATGTTGTAGGATGTTGGCCCCCAGGCTGATCTGAGGCATGTTGTAGGATGTTGGCCCCCAAGCTGATCTGAGGCATGTTGTAGGATGTTGGCCCCCAGGCTGATCTGGGGCATGTTGTAGGATGTTGGCCCCCAGGCTGACCTGGGGCATGTTGTAGGATGTTGGCCCCCAGGCTGATCTGAGGCATGTTGTAGGATGTTGGCCCCCAGGCTGATCTGAGGCATGTTGTAGGATGTTGGCCCCCAGGCTGATCTGAGGCATGTTGTAGGATGTTGGCCTCCAGGCTGACCTGGGGCATGTTGTAGGATGTTGGCCCCCAGGCTGATCTGAGGCATGTTGTAGGATGTTGGCCCCCAGGCTGACCTGAGGCATGTTGTAGGATGTTGGCCCCCAGGCTGACCTGGGGCATGTTGTAGGATGTTGGCCCCCAGGCTGACCTGAGGCATGTTGTAGGATGTTGGCCCCCAGGCTGACCTGGGGCATGTTGTAGGATGTTGGCCCCCAGGCTGACCTGGGGCATGTTGTAGGATGTTGGCCCCCAGGCTGATCTGGGGCATGTTGTAGGATGTTGGCCCCCAGGCTGATCTGGGGCATGTTGTAGGATGTTGGCCCCCAGGCTGACCTGGGGCATCTTGTAGGATGTTGGCCCCCAGGCTGACCTGAGGCATGTTGTAGGATGTTGGCCCCCAGGCTGACCTGGGGCATGTTGTAGGATGTTGGCCCCCAGGCTGATCTGGGGCATGTTGTAGGATGTTGGCCCCCAGGCTGACCTGGGGCATGTTGTAGGATGTTGGCCCCCAGGCTGATCTGAGGCATGTTGTAGGATGTTGGCCCCCAGGCTGACCTGGGGCATGTTGTAGGATGTTGGCCCCCAGGCTGACCTGGGGCATGTTGTAGGATGTTGGCCCCCAGGCTGACCTGGGGCATGTTGTAGGATGTTGGCCCCCAGGCTGACCTGGGGCATGTTGTAGGATGTTGGCCCCCAGGCTGACCTGGGGCATGTTGTAGGATGTTGGCCCCCAGGCTGATCTGGGGCATGTTGTAGGATGTTGGCCCCCAGGCTGATCTGAGGCATGTTGTAGGATGTTGGCCCCCAGGCTGACCTGGGGCATGTTGTAGGATGTTGGCCCCCAGGCTGATCTGAGGCATGTTGTAGGATGTTGGCCCCCAGGCTGACCTGGGGCATGTTGTAGGATGTTGGCCCCCAGGCTGACCTGGGGCATGTTGTAGGATGTTGGCCCCCAGGCTGATCTGAGGCATGTTGTAGGATGTTGGCCCCCAGGCTGACCTGGGGCATGTTGTAGGATGTTGGCCCCCAGGCTGATCTGAGGCATGTTGTAGGATGTTGGCCCCCAGGCTGACCTGGGGCATGTTGTAGGATGTTGGCCCCCAGGCTGACCTGGGGCATGTTGTAGGATGTTGGCCCCCAGGCTGATCTGGGGCATGTTGTAGGATGTTGGCCCCCAGGCTGACCTGGGGCATGTTGTAGGATGTTGGCCCCCAGGCTGACCTGGGGCATGTTGTAGGATGTTGGCCCCCAGGCTGATCTGGGGCATGTTGTAGGATGTTGGCCCCCAGGCTGACCTGGGGCATGTTGTAGGATGTTGGCCCCGCAGGCTGATCTGGGGCATATTGTAGGATGTTGGCCCCCAGGCTGATCTGGGGCATGTTGTAGGATGTTGGCCCCCAGGCTGACCTGGGGCATGTTGTAGGATGTTGGCCCCCAGGCTGATCTGGGGCATGTTGTAGGTTGTTGGCCCCCAGGCTGACCTGAGGCATGTTGTAGGATGTTGGCCCCCAGGCTGATCTGGGGCATGTTGTAGGATGTTGGCCCCCAGGCTGACCTGGGGCATGTTGTAGGATGTTGGCCCCCAGGCTGATCTGGGGCATGTTGTAGGATGTTGGCCCCCAGGCTGATCTGGGGCATGTTGTAGGATGTTGGCCCCCAGGCTGATCTGAGGCATGTTGTAGGATTTTGTCTGGAAGGGCATCTAGGAATCTTTGGGTTGGACGAGAATTTGTAGCACATATTTTGATGATCCGTGATCCTGAGCAGATTATTTGTTGCGATTGCAAATGTAATAAAATGGTGGTCCGATAGTCCAGGATTTTGAGGAAAAACATTAAGATCCACAACATTTATTCCACGGGACATAACTAGGTCCAGAGTATGACTGTGGCACTGAGTAGGTCCGGAGACATGTTGGTCAAAACCCACTAAATCGATGATGGCTCCGAAAGCCTTTTGGAGTGGGTCTGTGGACTTTTCCATGTGAATATTAAAGTCACCAAAAATGTGAATATTATCTGCCATGACTAAAAGGTCTGATAGGAATTCAGGGAACTCAGTGAGGAACGTTGTATATGGCCCAGGAGGCGTGTAAACAGTAGCTATACAAAGTGATTGAGTAGACTACATAGATTTCATGATTAGAAGCCCAAAAGACGAAAATGCAAAAGTTTTTTTTTTGTAAATTGAAATTTGCTATCGCAAATGTTAGCAACACCTCCGCCTTTGCGGGATGAGCGGGGGATATGGTCACTAGTGCGAGCAGTAAATTCATCAGGCTTAAGCCATGTTTGTCAGGCCAATCACATCAAGATTATGATCAGTGATTAGTTCATTGACTATAACTGCCTTGGAAGTGAGGGATCTAACATTAAGTAGCCCTATTTTGAGATGTGAGGTATCACAATCTCTTTAATGACAGGAATGGAGGAGGTCTTTATTCCAGTGAAATTGCTAAGGCGACCACCATGTTTAGTTTTGCCCAACCTAGATAGAGGCACAGACATGGTCTCAATGGGGATAGCTGAGCTGACTACACTGACTATGCTAATGGCTAAAAGCCTGCTGCCTGGCCTGCACCCTATTTCATTGTGGAGCTAGAGGAGTTAGAGCCCTGTCTATGTTGGTAGATAAAATGAGAGCACCCTTCCAGCTAGGATGGAGTCCGTCACTCCTCAGCAGGCCAGGCTTGGTCATGTTTGTGGGTGAGACCCAAGAAAAGGGCCAATTACCTACAAATTCTATCTTTTGGGAGGGGCAGAAAACAGTTTTCAACCTGTGATTGAGTTGTGAGACTCTACTGTAGAGCTCAACTGGGAGGGGGCCAGAGACAATTACTCGATGCCGACACATCTTTCTAGCTGATTTACACGCTGAAGCTATGTTGCGCTTGGTGACCTCTGACTGTTTCATCCTAACATCGTTGGTGCCGACGTGGATAACAATATCTCTATACTCTCTACGCTCGCCAGTTTCAGCCTAGCCAGCACCATCTTCAGATTAGCCTTAACGTCGGTAGCCCTGCCCCCTGGTAAACAGTGTATGATCGCTGGATGATTCGTTTTAAGTCTAATACTGCGGGTAATGGAGTCGCCAATGACTAGGGTATTCAATTTGTCACAGCTAATGGTGGGAGGCTTCGGCGTCTCAGACCCCGTAATGGGTGGAGGAGAGACCAGAGAAAGTCGGCCTCTGACTCCGACTCCAAGCTTAATGAGGAAAACCGGTTGAAAGTTTCTGTTGGCTGAATGAGCGAACCGGTTGAACATTCCTAAAGCATTTCCTTCAAGAAGCCATGAGAAAATTGTCCGGCTGCGGGGACTGCACGAGGGGATTTAAACTACTATCTGTACTTACTGGTGGCCTTTTTGTCACTTAAAGAAGTTTTTATGTCATTAGAGCGATCTTAGCTCAGTATTGGTAATATTGATTTATATATTGGGCTGATTCACGGAAATGCCAGAAGTTTGATTTCGAAAATGGACCTGCTGTCTAACTATGCCAGAAAATAGACCTGCTGTCTAACTATGCCAGAAAATGGACCTGCTGTCTTACTATGCCAGAAAATAGACCTGCTGTCTTACTATGCCAGAAAATGGACCTGCTGTGTAACTATGCCAGAAAATGGACCTGCTGTGTAACTATGCCAGAAAATGGACCTGCTGTCTAACTATGCCAGAAAATGGACCTGATGTCTAACTATGCCAGAAAATGGACCTGATGTCTAACTATGCCAGAAAATGGACCTGCTGTGTAACTATGCCAGAAAATGGACCTGCTGTGTAACTATGCCAGAAAATGGACCTGCTGTGTAACTATGCCAGAAAATGGACCTGCTGTGTAACTATGCCAGAAAATGGACCTGCTGTGTAACTATGCCAGAAAATGGACCTGCTGTCTAACTATGCCAGAAAATAGACCTGCTGTCTTACTATGCCAGAAAATAGACCTGCTGTCTTACTATGCCAGAAAATGGACCTGCTGTGTAACTATGCCAGAAAATGGACCTGCTGTGTAACTATGCCAGAAAATGGACCTGATGTCTAACTATGCCAGAAAATGGACCTGCTGTGTAACTATGCCAGAAAATGGACCTGATGTCTAACTATGCCAGAAAATGGACCTGATGTCTAACTATGCCAGAAAATGGACCTGCTGTCTAACTATGCCAGAAAATAGACCTGCTGTCTTACTATGCCAGAAAATAGACCTGCTGTCTAACTATGCCAGAAAATGGACCTGCTGTGTAACTATGCCAGAAAATGGACCTGATGTCTAACTATGCCAGAAAATGGACCTGATGTCTAACTATGCCAGAAAATGGACCTGCTGTCTAACTATGCCAGAAAATAGACCTGCTGTCTTACTATGCCAGAAAATGGACCTGATGTCTAACTATGCCAGAAAATGGACCTGCTGTGTAACTATGCCAGAAAATGGACCTGCTGTGTAACTATGCCAGAAAATGGACCTGCTGTGTAACTATGCCAGAAAATGGACCTGCTGTGTAACTATGCCAGAAAATGGACCTGCTGTGTAACTATGCCAGAAAATGGACCTGATGTCTAACTATGCCAGAAAATGGACCTGCTGTCTAATTATGCCAGAAAATGGACCTGCTGTCTAACTATGCCAGAAAATAGACCTGCTGTCTAACTATGCCAGAAAATGGACCTGCTGTCTAACTATGCCAGAAAATGGACCTGCTGTCTAACTATGCCAGAAAATGGACCTGATGTCTAACTATGCCAGAAAATGGACCTGCTGTCTAACTATGCCAGAAAATGGACCTGCTGTCTAACTATGCCAGAAAATAGACCTGCTGTCTTACTATGCCAGAAAATAGACCTGCTGTCTTACTATGCCAGAAAATGGACCTGCTGTCTTACTATGCCAGAAAATAGACCTGCTGTCTAACTATGCCAGAAAATGGACCTGATGTCTTACTATGCCAGAAAATAGACCTGCTGTCTAACTATGCCAGAAAATGGACCTGCTGTCTTACTATGCCAGAAAATAGACCTGCTGTCTAACTATGCCAGAAAATGGACCTGCTGTCTTACTATGCCAGAAAATGGACCTGCTGTCTAACTATGCCAGAAAATGGACCTGATGTCTAACTATGCCAGAAAATGGAGCTGCTGTCTAACTATGCCAGAAAATGGAGCTGCTGTCTAACTATGCCAGAAAATAGACCTGCTGTCTTACTATGCCAGAAAATGGAGCTGCTGTTTTACTATGCCAGAAAATAGACCTGCTGTCTTACTATGCCAGAAAATGGAGCTGCTGTTTTACTATGCCAGAAAATGGAGCTGCTGTTTTACTATGCCAGAAAATAGACCTGCTGTCTTACTATGCCAGAAAATGGAGCTGCTGTTTTACTATGCTAAATCTGAATTATTAACAGTGGGTGATCTTAAGCCTGTATCTGATGGGCTGAAAGATATTTTTACTGGGTCAAATCTAACTCTGCTGATTACTAAACCAACTTGCACCAACTTTAAACACCCAGAAAAATATACTCTTTGTCACGATCGTCATAATAAGCGGACCAAGGCGCAGCGGGATATGAGGACATCTTCTTTTATTAGAGATGACGAAACACGAAAATGAACACTTTTACAAAACAACAACAAACGACCGTGAAGCTACAAACGTTTAAACATAGACAATTACCCACAAACACCTAAAGCCTATGGTTGCCTTAAATATGGCTCCCAATCAGAGACAACAATAAACAGCTGTCTCTGATTGAGAACCAAACCAGGCAACCATAGACTTTCCTAAACCTCTACACTGAACACAACCCCATACACTATACACAACCCCCTAAACAATACACACACCCTAAACTAGACAAAACACACAAACATCCCCCATGTCACACCCTGACCTAACTAAACTAATAAAGAAAATCAATATAACAAAGGCCAGGGTGACACTCTTTTAGGTATTATTTTAAAAAATTCCCCTCATAAGTTGACATCCAATGGGATATTTGGTAAAGAGTTCAGTGTCCTGTTGCCTGTATAAGAGATGTTAAAACTTCTTGGAGAGAGAAGCGGTAGAGATGTTAAACTACCTAAATCTCACGCATTATTACAAAGAGACATTTTAGGGATTTTTATGAGCTGGGGTTGAGTGACTAGTGACTTGTCAACTATCACTGACTCAGACAAGGCTCTCAATAGAGCTAGAGTACATGATATTACTAAGCTGCTCCTGAATGTACTACCTCAGGACACGGACCTCGATTCTATCGTAGTCCATGTGGGTTTTAATGACATTATGAAGGGCAGCTCTGAACAGTTGAAACTGGATTTTAAAGAGCTGATTGACTCTCTGCTAGACACTAATAAAAGACCAATCATATCTGGCCCTGTGGCCTCTCTGATCATATCTGGCCCTGTGCCCTCTCTGATCATATCTGGCCCTGTGCCCTCTGATCATATCTGGCCCTGTGCCC
>NW_024057852.1:20000-82243 GCF_016432855.1 Salvelinus namaycush
ACGTTTACTAAGGGTTGGTAACAGGCTGATTGGTCAGCTATTTGAGCCAGTAAAGGGGGCTTTACTATTCTTAGGTAGCAGAATTACTTTTGCTTCCCTCCAAGCCTGAGGGCACACAGTTGGCTTAAATTGAAGATGTGGCAAATAGGAGTGGCAATATCGTCCGCTATTATCCGCAGTAATTTTCCATCCAAGTTGTCAGACCCCGGTGGCTTGTCATTGTTGATAGACAACAATCATTTTTTCACCTCTTCCCCAATAACTTTACGGAATTCAAAATTACAATGCTTGTCTTTCATAATTTGATCAGATATACTTGGATGTGTAGTGTCAGTGTTTGTTGCTGGCATGTCATCCCTAAGTTTGCTAATCTTGCCAATGACAAAAATCATTAAAGTAGTTGGCAATATCAGTTGGGTTTGTGATGAATGAGCCATCTGATTCAATGAATGATGGAGCTGAGTTTGCCTTATTTCCCAGAATTTCCTTTAAGGTGCTCCAAAGCTTTTACTATCATTCTTTATTTAATTTATCTTGTTTTCATAGCGTAGTTTCTTCTTCTTTTTATTCAGTTTAGTCTCATGATTTCTCAATTTGCAATAAGTTTGCCAATCGGTTGTGCAGCCAGACGTATTTGTCATTCCTTTTGCCTCATCCCTCTCAACCATACCATTTTTTAAATTCCTCATCAATCTACAGAGATTTGACAGTTTTTACAGTCATTTTCTTAATGTATGCATGCTTATTAGCAACTGGAATTAGCAATTTCATAAATGTGTCAAGTCCAGTGTATGTTTGCTCCTCATTACACACCACAGACCAACATATATTTTTCACACCTATAACATAGGAATCACTACAAAACTTCTGGTATGACCTCTTATACACGATATAGGCCCAGCCTTTGGAACTTTGGTTTTCCTAGATATGGCTACTATATTGTGATCACTACATCCGATTGATCTGGATACTGCTTTCAAGCTAATTTCTGATGAATACATGTTGATGATTTCATTCCTGTACTGTTTGTAACTACCCTGGTAGGTTGACTGATAACCTGAACCAGATTGCAGGCACTGGTTACAGTCTGAAGCATTTTCTTGAGTGTGCAGCTTGATAAAAGCTAGTCAATATTTAAATCACCCAGAAAATATACCTCTCTGTTGATATCACATACATTATCAAGCATTTCACACGTTATCCAGATACTGACTGTTAGCACTTGGTGGTCTATAGCAGCTTCCCACCAGAATGTGCTTTAGGTGAGGCAGATGAACCTGTAGCCATATTACTTCAACAGTATTTAACATGAGATCCTCTTAAATGTTTACATGAATGTGGTTCTGAATATAAACAACAACACCTCCACCTTTGGCATTTCTGTATTTTCTGTAGATGTTATAACCTTGTATTGCTACCACTGTATCATCAAAGGTATTATCTAAGTGAGTTTCAGAAGTCGTCCTAATATGAATGTCATCTGTTACTAGCAAATTATTGATTTCATGAACCTTGTTTCTTAAGCCACATATGATAACATGGGCTATTTTGTACAAACAATATTGTACAAACAATAGTACGCAAGTGTAACGGATCTGAAATGGCTAGCTAGTTAGCGGGTACGCGCTAATAGCGTTTCAATCAGTTACGTCACTTGCTCTGAAACCTAGAAGTAGTGGTTCCCCTTGCAGAGGGCCGTGGCTTTTGTGGAGCGATGGGTAACGACGCTTCGTGGGTGACTGTTGTTGATGTGTGCAGAGGGTCCCTGGTTCGCGCCCGGGTCGGGGCGAGGGGACGCCGTAAAGTTAAACTGTTACACAAGTATAAACACCATGGGACCACGCAGCCGTCATACCGCTCAGGAAGGATACGAAGGATATCTCTCTCCTAGAGATTAATCTACTTTGTTGCGAAAAGTGCAAATAATTCCCAAAACAACAGCAAAGGACCTTGTGAAGATGCTGGAGGAAACAGGTACAAAGTATCTATATCCACAGTAAAACGAGTCTTATATCGACATAACCTGACATAGCAAGGAAGAAGCCACTGCTCCAAAACCATCTTAAAAAAGCTATACTACGGTTTGCAACTGCATTTGGGGACAAAGATCGTACTTTGTGAGAATGTCCTCTGGTCTGATGAAACAAAAATAGAACTGTTTGGCCATAATGACCATTGTTGTTTGGAGGAAAAAGGGGGAGGCTTGCAAGCTGAAGAACACCATCCCAACCGTGAAGCACGGTGGTGGCAGCATCATGTTGTGGGGGTGCTTTGCTGCAGGAGGGACTGGTGCACTTCACAAAATAGATGGCATCATGAGGAGGAAAATGATGTGGATATAGTGAAGCAACATCTCAAGACATCAGTCAGGAAGTTAAAGCTTGGTTGCAAATGGGTCTTCCAAATGGCCAATGCCCCCAAGCATACTTCCAAAGTGGTGGCAAAATGGCTTAAGGACAACAAGGTCAAGGTATTGGAGTGGCCATCACAAAGCCATGACTTCAATCATATAGAACATTTGTGAGCAGAACTGAAAAAACGTGTGCGAGCAAGGAGGCCTATACAATATCTATAGTATCAGCAGAGGCATTCAGGGCAGTTAGAGGGACATAAATTAGGTTACTAATGTATAATGTACATTTGCTGAAGCATTATGACAACTCATAATGGTAGGGATTAAAGTGTTCCTTTTGTCCAGGTTGGAAAGGGGAGTGTGGAGTGAATCTTAGCCCTGTATTGACACTTTGCCTGTTTGATGGTTCGTCGCAGGGCATAGCAGGATTTCTTGTCAGCTTCCGGGTTAGAGTCCCGCACCTTGAAAGCGGCAGCTCTACCCTTTAGCTCAGTGCTAATATTGCCTGTAATCCATGGCTTCTGGTTGTGGTATGTACGTACAGTCACTGTGGGGACGACGTCCTCGATGCACTTATTGATGAAGCCAGTGAATGATGTGGTTTACTCCTCAATGCCATAGGAAGAATCCCAGAACATATTCCAGTCTGTGCTAGCAAAACAGTCCTGTAGTTTAGCATCTGCTTCATCTGACCACTTTTCTTTACAGACCGAGGTCCCACAGAAACATGGGTCTATTTTTGTTGTTGTTGTATATTTGAATTGTTTTTTTTTTATATATTTTTTTTTACTCCTTCCATCGGAAGAATCCTTATTTAACTATTTAGCCTTCCTTCATTGTTTGCAGCTAAAAATAGCAGAAAAAAGATTGTTTCTCGGATATAAACCCCTTTCTTGGCTATTAAAACTGAAGGCACTTGACACTTTAGTGGAATTTCATAAATGTCTTCTTGTAGAATCTCTATGGGAGAACGTAACATTTCTATCCATTCTTCCAGCAAGAAAACTAGGGAGCGGATTGCGGCGTCATCTGCTGGCCATTTAGGGAATTGAGTTCTCAACCGCTGTGCCAACTTCCGTTCTGTAATATGGAGTATTGATGGAGAAATGACAACGGGAAAAACTCACTTTAACATGCATTATTGGCTCAAAACCTAATAGTGTATAGAATATATATTTGCTCTTGGAGACTTCTTTAGATGTTCAGCAAAAATGAAAAAGAAACCAAAACAGTGTGTCGTTTGTAATGCTAATGCTAATGTCCCCTTTAAATACACAGCTATTAGTTCCACATTGTAAAGGCCCATAATTCATCTGCTATTGAAATATAGATAGATAGAACTGTATTGTGGTTATTCATAGCATGTGAGCATTTCATGAACACAAATACAGGAAAAACTGTTGCTGAGGTGATTGATTGTTGACATAGCAACCAAATCTGTTTTGATATTACATTGTCTGTCCGAGCTACTCCCGAGGACAAGTTGAAATAACTGACAAGAGAAAGAATAACAAGCAGCTTGTCTTTTCTCTTTTCCTTTCTGTGTGAAAAGAGAAGCTCATGTTTAGATTGCCCAACCCTTATTAAGGGAGATGTGTAAAGACATGCTTTACCATAGAAATAGAATCTACTTCTGTGTACAGGTGAAAGAGAAGCTGTTTGGCCCAGGAAACAGGAAGTTCATGTATTTCCAGACAGAATTTAAAAGTAATTTTGGACCAATGTAGTTTCAAATACATGTCATGAAATGTTGATTTTAAATATTATGGACATCAGAGCGACCTTCAGGTAATCTGAGTCGGAAAAGGATGTTCACATAATAGATATACAAACCTGTCCTTAGAGATCCTTATTTATTCTCTATGTTTGGTTAGGTCAGACCTTGCAGAGAGCATATCCAACTGACAATCTCTTAGAAAAAAATATTAACTATTGGAACCAAGACTTCAAAAGAACCAATATTGGCACAAGATAGAGGGAACGTTGGAGCATAACTATTGAAATTACAGTTAATGAAAATGTAAACTTAATCCAGTATTAACAAATGTATAGAATTTATTGTACAAAAGACAACATTCACAAATTCTACAGCACAACAACAGAGACACAATTTGTAAGTCGCTCTGGATAAAAGCGTCTGCTAAATGACTTAAATGTCAATGTAAATGTCTTAAGTGTAAAACGAACAATGATTCAATAATCCGTGCTTTCTGCAAATGCTATGAAGTCCAACGGCTATGGGCTGAGCAAGAAAGTTGGCTGTCAGAAGTATTACAATGTAAACATACTTTTAAGAAGTTTTAAGCATTTCCCTGTTTAGGTCACCTAACTGTACGAACTCTGAAGATAAATGGGGGCAATCAATTCACATATGCTGTCCAGGGCACAGCTGGGTTCTGAGGGAGTGACGATGAGCACTTTGTGACATCAGCCGATGTAAGAAGGGCTTTATAAATAAATGTGATTGATTATTTGAGGGGGGTCTATTACAAGCGGCAACAGTGAGAGACTTATTTCTGGAAAGGTGGATTTTAAAAGTAGAAACTCAAACTGTTTGGGCACAGACCAGGATAGTATGACAAAACTCTGAAGGCCATCTATGCAGTAGAATGTAACTCCGCCCCCTTTGGCAGTTCTATCTTGACGGAAAATGTTGTAGTTGGGGATGGAAATTTCAGAATTTTTGGTGGCCTTCCTAAGCCAGGATTCAGACATGGCAAGGACATCAGGGTTGGCGGAGTGTGCTAAAGCAGTGAATAAAACAAACTTAGGGAGGAGGCTTCTGATGTTAACATGCATGAAACAAAGGCTTTTACGGTTACAGAAGTCAACAAATATATACAGTATATATATACACTGCTCAAAAAAATAAAGGGAACACTTAAACAACACAATGTAACTCCAAGTCAATCACACTTCTGTGAAATCAAACTGTCCACTTAGGAAGCAACACTGATTGACAATAAATTTCACATGCTGTTGTGCAAATGGAATAGACAAAAGGTGGAAATTATAGGCAATTAGCAAGACACCCCCAATAAAGGAGTGGTTCTGCAGGTGGTGACCTTTAAACTGCATTGTTGTTTAGGGGCTTGTAAGTAACCAATTCACTGTAAGTTGTATTCGGCGCATGTGAATAATAAAATGTGATTTGATTTGATCCATTAATTATTATTACCTCATATCAGTCTCATTCTGAATGTTGTTGACTTCAAATCTGCATGAACCCTAGTCTAAATGATGATTCAGCGATACACAAATTGGCTTAATTATTTATTTACTAACTATCTAAATAATCACATAGAATTACATACACACACACAATATAGGTTGAGTTGATTACTAACAGAATGCAATGAAAAGTCCCTAGTGGACTAACCCCATATGACGGCTTGTTACACAATGAAAGAGGTGTGGAAAGAAAGAGCGGGAGAGACAAAGGAATTCAACTATCGTACATGCAGTTGAATAATACGCTCATCGTAAATATGGATATTTAGCACCCTAATGTACATATTTACGCTTGTATGTCTTTGTTGTCTCTCTCTGTTGATATCGACCAATCCGTCTGTGATGAATAGTTTGAAGGAAAGTCTCTGGTTGTGTAAGACTCAGGTTGTCCACCAGAGGTCACAATGTCCTTGGCAGTTGTTCCTTTGTTCTGGAAGTGTTCGTTAGACTGGATACATCAGACGTTCCAATGATCGTTTGATGAGATCTTCCTGGTGTCTTTGGTCAAAGTTCTAGACTACTTTACAAGCAGAGCTGCAGGCGGTGCATGTCTTAATCTTCTTCATTCGTCGAGTTTCAGAGGGTCTTGTAGTGTTAGGCCATTTGTCACGTATTCAGCTCGCGTTGCACGTATAGCAATCAGCAGGTAGCCTAGTGGTTAGAGTGTTGGGCTTATAACCGAAAGGTTGCAAGATCGAATCCTCGTGCTGACAAGGTAAAAATCTGTCATTCTGCCCCTGAACAAGACAGTTATCCCACTGTTGCTTGGCTGTCATTGAAAATAAGAATTTGTTCTTAAAACCTCTCTAGGATAGGTGGGACGATAGCGTCCCACTTGGCCAAAATCCAGAAAAAATGTAGCGTGCCAAATTCAAATATATTACTATAAAAATCTATCTTTCATGAAACCACACATGAAAGACGCCAACATGTCTGATTTCAAAAAGGATTTACGGGGAAAGCACACCAAACAATTATGTTAGCTCAGTACATAGCCACAGAAAAACACAGTCATTTTCCCAGCAAAATATAGTAGTAACAAAAACCAGAAATAGAGATAAAATTAATCACTAACCTTTGAACATCTTCCTCATATGACATCATGATACACAATACATTTATGTTTTGTTCGATAATGTGCATTTTTTTACATTGGCGCCATGTTCAGAAATGACTCCAAATATCCTGAGTAATTACAGAGAGCCACGTCAAATAACAGAAATACTCATCATAAACTTAGATGAAAGATACATGTTTTACATATAATTAAAGATACACTTGTTCCTAATGCAACCGCTGTGTCAGATTTTTAAAAAACGTAAAAAGCACACAATAATAATTGAGACGGCGCTCAGATAGTAACAACATTTCTCCGCCATGTTGGAGTCAACAGAAATACAAAATTACATCATAAATATTCCCTTACCTTTGATTATCTTCATCAGAATGCAGTGCCAGGAATCCTAGTTCCACAATAAATCGTTGTTTTGTTCGATAATGTCCATTACTTATGTCCAATTAGCTAATTTTGCTAGCATGTGTAGTGCACGTGTCCAAACTCTCGCGCAGATGCAGGCAAACGTCGGACGAAAACTTCAAAAAGTTATATTCCAGGTCGAATAAACTGGTCAAACTTAGTAGAGAATCAATCTTCAGGATGTTGTTATCATTTATATCCAATAAGGTTCCAACCGGAGAATTCTTTTCAGTCTCTATAAGTAATGGAACGCAAGACGATATAATGAGGAAAGCGCGTGACCAAGAACTGGCAATCTGCCAGACCACTGACTCATTCCCCTCCCGCCCGGTCCCACACCACAGCATAAGCTTCATTCCACGTTCTACTGACTGTTGACATCTAGTGGAAGGCGTATGAAGTGCAAACATATCCATAAATTACAGGGAATTGAATAGGCGATGACTTTAACAACGACCACTCTCAGTGCCATATGAGTTCTGTCCTCTTCTGGCTATGCCTGGTGGAGATTATAACAGAACATGGCCAAGATGTTCAAATTTTCATAGATGACCAGCAGGGTCAAATAATAATAATCACATTGGTTGTAGAGGGTGCAACAAGTCAGCACCTCAGGAGTAAATGTCAGTTGACTACTCATAGTTGATCATTCAGAGTATCTCTACCGCTCCTGCTGTCTCTAGAGAGTTGAAAACAGCAGGTCTGGGACAGGTAGCACGTATGGTGAACAGGTCAAGGTTCCATAGCCGCAGGTAGAACAGTTGAAACTGGAGCAGCAGCACGACCAGGTGGACTGGGGACAGCAAGGAGTCATCAAGCCAGGTATTCCTGAGGCATGGTCCTAGGGCTCAGGTCCTCTGAGAGAGAATTAGAGAGAGAATTAGAGAGAGCATACTTAAATTCACACAGGACACCGGACAAGACATGAGAAATACTCCAGATACAACAGACTGTCCCTAGCCCCCAGACACAAACTATTGTAGCATAAATACTCGAGACTGAGACTGAGACGTATACTGGTCTAGCAGTTTTAAACCATTTTACACGCCAATAGCAACCTGGCAATGTACTGGTCTATATTTAAATTGCAACCATTTCAACATGTAGCCACCGCTCCACGTTTTCTGGTCTCAATGGTTGATTATTCAGGGTACAGCTAGAAACACTCTACACACCGGCAGCAATCTGGCATGTTTTGGTCTAATGTCAATTTCATTAGCAGCACTTTATAACCACTGTGGCAAAAGGGGCATTCCATCCTTTTGGCATAATGTCTGTGCTCACGTGGGCATGGTTACTGACTGGGTAAAACTTTACATGAAAAACAATTATCTAATTTAGAAGGCTAAAATCAAATTTAATCTTCTCACAAATAGTTTCATAGTTAATCATATAAGTTTTACAACATTTGGATGTAACTCTGAAATATACATTGTGAAATTCTTAAAGTTACAATGTTTCCGATATAACGTCTTTAATGATATCACAAAACAATCAATGATCTGACATGATTGTTCTTTATGTCCCTCCCGACCATTTCCCACATTCTTTGTGTTAGAAATATTGTTTCACTATCCACTTTTGGATTTTGGAGTTTTGGTGGGAAGAATCTCTTTGTAACCAAAATGGTTCTTTCTCCTCAATACTGCGTGGCCAGGGAGAGTCAGATCCTGCAAGGTATTTACGACCATCATAAAACTGTCCAACTCCCCCAGGATAGGGGGGTCTTGAAACTTTTGGTTAGCTGGCACCTTTGATCTCCATCCAGGAGGGCACTTGGGGAGTTTCTCCCATTCTTCTATGCATATCCTCTCAAGCTCTGTCAGGTTGGATGGGGAGTGTCGCTGCCCACTATTTTCAAGTCTCTCCGTTCGATTGGGATCAAGTCCGGGCTCTGGCTGGGCTACTCAAGGACATTCAGAGACTTGTCCTGAAGCTGCTCCTGCGTTGCCTTGGCTGTGTGCTTAGGGTTGTTGTCTTGTTGAAGGGTGAACCTTAGCCCCAGTCTGAGGTCCTGAGTGCTCTGGAGCAGGTTTTCATCAAGCATCTCTCTGTACCCTGCTCCGTTCATCTTTCCCTCGATTCTGACTAGTCTACCGGTCCCTGCCGCTGAAAAACATCCCCACAGCATGATGCTGCCACCACCATGCTTCACCGTAGGGATGGTGCCAGGTTTCCTCCAGATATGACGCTTGGCATTCAGACCAAAGAGTTCAATCTTGGTTTCATTAGACCAAAGAATCTTGTTTCTCATGGTCTGAGAGTCCTTTAGGTGCTTTTTGGCAAACTGCAAGTGGGCTGTCATGTGCCTTTTACTAAAGAGTGGCTTCCATCTGGCCACTCTACCATAAAGGCCTGATTGGTGGAGTGCTTCAGAGATGTTTGTCTTTCTGGAAGGTTCTCACATCTCCACAGAGGAACTCTGTCAGAGTGACCAACGGATTCTTGGTCACCTCCCTGACCAAGACCCTTCTCACCCGATTGCTCAGTTTGGCAGGGCGGCCAGCTCTATGAAGAGTCTTGGTGGGTCCAAACTTCTTCCATTTAAGAATGATGGAGGCCACTGTGTTCTTGGGGACCTTCATTGCTGTAGAAATGTTTTGGTACCCTTCCCCAGATCTGTGCCTTAAAAATTCCTTTAAGCTCATGGCTTGGTTTTTGCTCTGTCATGCACTGCGAACTGTGGGACCTTATATAGACTGGTGTGTGCCTTTCCAAATCATGTCCAATCATTTGAATTTACCACAGGTGGACTTCAATAAAGTTGTAGAAACATCTCCAGGATGATCAATAGAAACAGGATGCACCTGAGCTCAATTTTGAGTCTCATAGAAAAGGGTCTGAATACTTATGTAAATAAGGTATTTTTTATTATTTTTTTGGGTAATTGTGTGTAGATTGATGAGGAAACGTTTTTATTTAATCAATTTTTGGAATAAATCTGTAACGTAACAACATGTGAGCGTACAAAACATTAGGAACACCTGCTCTTTCCAGGATGGTCGGGGTGATCCCCGCATCTCCATGTCACCTGGGTTACGCCCGCCCTGCTCCATCCCCCCTTTCCCTCTTAGGCACGGCACCCCCAATATCAAGGGGCACATGGGCCTATTTATATAATGAATATGAATCCGGAGGGCAGAAATGATTAAATATTAAAGCATTAGACCTCTCACTAAGGGCGTCAGTCATACAAAAGTTATACATAAATGCAAACTTGTTGGAGATAATAAGAGTACATGGCTATAAAGGCTAGATAATTTTTCAAGCTGTTCAAACATTCATAGATGACCAGCAGGGTAAAATAATATAAACAGTGGTTATAGAGGGTGCAACAGGTCAGCACCTTAGGAGTAAATGTCAGTTGGGTTTTCATAGCCGAGCATTCAGAGGTCAAGACAGCAAGTGCGTGTGCGTGTGCGAGAGAGAGAGAGAGAGAGAGAGAGAGAGAGAGAGAGAGAGAGAGAGAGAGAGAGAGAGAGAGAGAGAGAGAGAGAGAGAGAGAGAGAGAGAGAGAGAGAGAGAGAGAGAGACAGAGACAGAGACAGAGACAGAGAGAGAGAGAGAGATAGAGAGAGAGACAGAGAGAGAGATAGAGAGAGAGACAGAGAGAGAGAGAGAGAGAGAGAGAGAGAGAGAGAGAGAGAGACAGAGAGAGAGAGAGAGAGACAGAGACAGAGACAGAGACAGAGACAGAGACAGAGACAGAGACAGAGAGAGAGAGAGAGAGAGAGAGAGAGAGAGAGAGAGAGAGAGAGAGACAGAGACAGAGACAGAGAGAGACAGAGACAGAGACAGAGACAGAGACAGAGACAGAGACAGAGACAGAGAGAGAGAGAGAGAGAGAGAGAGAGAGAGAGAGAGAGAGAGAGAGAGAGAGACAGAGACAGAGACAGAGATAGAGAGAGAAATAAGAAAGTCATTTTAATATGCAGTGCAGATCACTTCCTATTACCCTTCTCAGACTTTTAAGAATTGTGTTTGTTCAATTATTTGTGGCATTTAAAGCATATTGAAGATTAAAGCAATAGCACTGATTCGCTCTGCTCTGAGACAAGCATGGAGACTGGTCTTGATAAATCAATGAGATTTTTATTTTCACTCAATCTCCATTTGGGTATTGGTTAGACTAAATTTCTTAAAATCAATCCCATATACTACGTTCTTACACAAAAAGGTTTTAAATTCTCTAGTACAGCCAATATTACATTTAGCTTCTCAAAGATGCCTTCTAGTGCCATAGAATTCTGCGGAAGCCCGCAGTACGACGCAACTTTTACAGGAAGACCCACTGTAGACTGAGCAGGTGAATCCAGTTGAATGGTATGATCACTTATTGATCCCTTATTGATGTCACTTGTTAAATCCACTTCAATCAGTGTAGATGAAGGGGAGGAGACGGGTTATCAAAGGACTTTTAAGCCTTGAGACAATTGAGACATGGATTGTGTATGTGTGTCATTCAGGTGGTGAATGGGCAAGACAAAATATTTTTGAGTGTGTCAAGAACTGCAAAGAACTGCTGGGTTTTTCACGCTCAACAGTATCCTGTGTGCATTAAGAATGGTCCGACACCATAACTAATCTAATCCACCTCCATCTGTACTGTCCATGTACTACTGGAGGGCGGGAGAGAGGGAAGGAGAGAAGGAGAGAGGTAGGGAGGGGGCAGAGGGAGAGAAAGAAAGGGAAAAAAAGATGAGTCAAGAAAGATGATAAAGGATAAAGGTGGAGCTCCTTGGATGCAGGCCCATCTTCAAACTTCCACTATTGGGACTCCATCAAAACCCCACGAGCCACATGAATGTAGTCGATCATAGATAGCACTTCTCCAGCCAATCTTATGAAAGATAGCTTCGCATCAGCGGGGAGACATGGACTCCCCTTCATGGTTACTGCTGCAGCAGAGATAGACAGGGATTCTATATATATTATATTATATATTATATACAGGGGGTACCAGAACCGAGTCGAGGCAATTTGTACATGTATATAGGTGTGAAGTGACTATGCTGTTGAATGTTGAGCTGCAGTCAATTAACAGCATTCTCACATAGGAGTTCCTTTTGTCCAGCTGGGAAAGGGCAGTGTGGATTGCGATGAGATTGCATCATCTGTGGATCTGTTGGGGCGGTATGCAAATTGGAGAGGGTCTAGGGTTTCCGGGATGATGGTGTTGATGTGAGCCATGACCAGCCTTTCAAAGCACTTCATGGCTACCGAGTGCTACAGGGTGGTAGTCATTTAGGCAGTTTTTCTTCGCTTTCTTGGGAACAAGGACTATAATGGTCTGCTTGAAACATGTAGCTTTTTACAGTCTCGGTCTGGGAGAGGATGAAAATATCAGTGAAGACACTTGCCAGTTGGTCCGTGCAATCTCTGAGTACACATCCTGGTAATCCGTCTGGCCCATCGGCCTTGTGAATGTTGACCTGTTTAAAGGTCTTGCTCACATCGGCTATGGAGAGAGTGATCACACAGTCATCTGGAAGAGCTGGTGCTCTCATGCATGCTTCAGTGTTGTTTGCCTTGAAGCTAGCATAAAAAGCATTTCGCTCATCTGGTAGGCTCGCGTCGCTTGGCAGCTTGTGACTGGATTTCCATTTGTAGTCCAAAATAGTTTGCAAGCCCTGCCACATCTGACGAGCGTCAGAGCCGGTGTAGTAGGATTCAATCTTAGTCCTGTATTGACACTTTCCCTGTTTGATAGTTCGTCTGGGGGCAATGGCGGGATTTCTTAATAGCGTCCAGATTAGTGTCCCGCTCCTTGAAAGCGGCAACTCTAGCCTTTAGATCGGCGTGGAAGTTGCCTGTAAACCATGGCTTCTGGTTGGGATATGTACGTACGGTTAGTGTGGGCAATTCACTTTTTGTCCAGAATACAAAGTCTTATGTTTGTGGCAAATCCAATACAACACATTACTGAGTACCGCTCTCCATATTTTCAACCATAGTGGTGGCTGCATCATGTTATGGGTATTCTTGCAGTCATTAAGGACTGGAGAGTTTTTCAGGATAAATAAGACATGGAAAGGAGCTAAGCACAGGCAAAATCCTAGAGGGAATCCTGGTTCAGTCTGCTTTCCACCAGACACTGGGAGATGAATTCACCTTTCAGCAGGATAATAACCTAAAACACAAGGCCAAATCTACAGGAGAGGGAGGGGAGGCGTGGGGGGAGTGAGGGATAGGAGAGGAGGGGATTAAAACCCAAGGCCAAAACTACACTGGAGTTGCTTTCAAAAGAAAACAGTGAATGTTCCTGAGTGGCCGAGTTACAATTTTGACATAAATATGCTTGAAAATCTATGGCAAGACCTGAAAATTCTTGTCTAGCAATGATCAACAACCAATTTGACAGAGCTTGAAGAATTTTGAACAGAGTAATGGGAAGATGTTGCACAATCCAGGTATAGAAAGCTCTTAGAGACTCACCCAGAGAGACTCACAGCTGTAATCGATGCCGAAGGTGATTCTGACATGTATTTACTCAAGGGTTAGTGGTTTCCTTTATCAATCCAGCTCACTGAAACAGCTTTCATCTGACGCCTGGAGCAGAACTGTCATTTCCATTCCATTTCAATTCAGGGAGGAAGTTGAATTTGACTCATGAACTGGACATTTTCAATTATTATCTACAGAATGTGATATTTTCAATTCATTCATTTTATTTCATTACATCCCCTGAATGAACTGAATTGTAACGGATTTGACCTCTGCCCTGCTAAACAAGGCTATAGTTAAGGTGATTTGAAGAGGATGTCCAGTCAGGACTCTCAGGAGGTAAATACTTGGCCATTCCTGTGTGATGTGACTTATTATTAGGGCTTAGGTGTTTTCTGAGGTAACGACAGACTTGTTGATCTAGCTGCTGATCTATGGCCTCTGATCCCTCTCTGATTGCTCTCTGATCTCTCTCTCTGATCTCTCTCTCTGATCTCTCTCTCTGATCTCTCTCTGATCCCTCTCTGATCTCTCTCTCTGATCTCTCTCTATGATCTCTCTCTGATCCCTCTCTCTCTGATCCCTCTCTCTCTGATCCCTCTCTGATCTCTCTCTGATCTCTCTCTCTGATCTCTCTCTGATCTCTCTCTCTGATCCCTCTCATAATCTCTCTGATCTCTCTCTGATCCCTCTCTCTCATCTCTCTCTCTGATCCCTTCTGATCTCTCTCTCTCTGATCCCTTCTGATCTCTCTCTGATCTCTCTCTGATCCCTCTCTGATCCCTCTCTGATCGCTCTCTGATCGCTCTCTGATCTCTCTCTGATCCCTCTCTCTCTGATCCCTCTCTGATCTCTCTCTCTGATCCCTCTCTCTGATCCCTCTCTGATCCCTCTCTCTGATCCCTCTCTGATCCCTCTCTGATCCCTCTCTGATCATTCTCTGATCTCTCTCTCTGATCTCTCTCTGATGTCTCTCTGATCCCTCTCTGATCCCTCTCTGATCCCTCTCTGATCTCTCTCTGATCGCTCTCTGATCGCTCTCTGATCTCTCTCTCTCTGATCCCTTCTGATCTCTCTCTGATCTCTCTCTGATCCCTCTCTGATCCCTCTCTGATCGCTCTCTGATCGCTCTCTGATCTCTCTCTGATCCCTCTCTCTCTGATCCCTCTCTGATCTCTCTCTCTGATCCCTCTCTCTGATCCCTCTCTGATCCCTCTCTCTGATCCCTCTCTGATCCCTCTCTGATCCCTCTCTGATCATTCTCTGATCTCTCTCTCTGATCTCTCTCTGATGTCTCTCTGATCCCTCTCTGATCCCTCTCTGATCCCTCTCTGATCTCTCTCTGATCGCTCTCTGATCGCTCTCTGATCTCTCTCTCTCTGATCGCTCTCTGATCGCTCTCTGATCGCTCTCTGATCCCTCTCTGATCCCTCTCTGATCCCTCTCTCTCTGATCTCTCTCTCTCTGATCATTCTCTGATCTCTCTCTCTGATCTCTCTCTCTGATCTCTCTCTGATGTCTCTCTGATCCCTCTCTGATCCCTCTCTGATCCCTCTCTGATCTCTCTCTGATCGCTCTCTGATCGCTCTCTGATCTCTCTCTCTCTGATCCCTCTCTGATCGCTCTCTCTGATCTCTCTCTGATCTCTCTCTGATCTCTCTCTGATCCTTCTCTGATCCCTCTCTGATCGCTCTCTGATCGCTCTCTGATCACTCTCTGATCTCTCTCTCTCTGATCGCTCTCTGATCGCTCTCTGATCGCTCTCTGATCCCTCTCTGATCCCTCGCTGATCCCTCTCTGATCCCTCTCTCTCTGATCTTTCTCTCTCTGATCGCTCTCTGATCGCTCTCTCTGATCCCTCTCTGATCTCTCTCTCTGATCCCTCTCTCTGATCGCTCTCTGATCTCTCTCTGATCGCTCTCTGATCCCTCTCTGATCGCTCTCTGATCGCTTTCTGATCGCTCTCTGATCGCTCTCTGATCCCTCTCTCTGATCCCTCTCTCTGATCCCTCTCTCTGATCCCTCTCTGATCCCTCTCTGATCCCTCTCTGATCTCTCTCTCTCTGATCGCTCTCTGATCGCTCTCTGATCGCTCTCTCTGATCGCTCTCTCTGATCGCTCTCTCTGATCCCTCTCTCTGATCCCTCTGATCGCTCTCTGATCCCTCTCTGATCTCTCTCTCTCTGATCTCTCTCTCTCTGATCGCTCTCTCTGATCCCTCTCTCTGATCCCTCTCTCTGATCCCTCTCTCTGATCCCTCTCTGATCCCTCTCTGATCGCTCTCTGATCCCTCTCTGATCTCTCTCTCTCTGATCTCTCTCTCTCTGATCGCTCTCTGATCGCTCTCTCTGATCCCTCTCTCTGATCCCTCTCTCTGATCCCTCTCTCTGATCCCTCTCTCTGATCCCTCTCTGATCCCTCTCTGATCGCTCTCTGATTTCTCTCTGATTGCGCTGTAGACATGTCAGCGTTCGTCTCCTGACAAAGGTGCTGTTTGAGAGTCTAGTGACAGAGAGAGGACAAAGAGTGGCTAAGTGTTGACCTGTTGACCTCAAGGTTCAGGTATACTACAGGACTTTGTGGACGAGAGGCCACTGACAGTACGGCTGCTACCCTGTACTTCTAATAATTTACTGTTCCTCTGCACTCAACAAACATGTCAACCTGCCCCACCTCTCTACTCTCCTCCTTTCACCTCCCGTAATTCTACCATTCTCTCACTAAATCCCTCCATTCTCCTCAGAAGGGCAGGCCTCCTTTCACTTTCTTTCTCCCTCCCTCTCTCTCAGGTCAGAATGATGTGTATGTAACTTATTCACCATCTCTCTTCCTCCTGTGATGACTTGCAGCTCATAAACAAGCAGAGCTGTCACAATGTCAGCCTGGTGTTTTCTTAAGCTATTGTGTAGAAGAGTTGGATCATTCAGAACTATGTAGAGAAGTATCAATGTTCTGCTCTTCTTTGTCCGGTTCCAACTAGGTTTATAATGTAGATGTTCCAGAGATAACATGTTGATAATTATATATAGTATATTGAAAAAGTGTCTTTATTTTGGATTGATTTGACCGTGTGGCAGTTCTTAGCCAGGCCCATATGGGCTTATATACAGTGTCATAAACAGGCAGATATAAAGCACATATACCATGTAGATTGTTATAGTATATGCGTTATTTTTTAGCCATTTCAGTTTCTGAACATCGAGGTCAGATGCCTTGGCTACCGTTCGGGAATGACAGGTTCTGTACAATATTGCAAAGCAAATAGTTTCGAGTTAAGACACGCTTGCTACAGGCACCAAGAAGAGTGATCTTTCTACTTAGAAAGGAGAATGAGAGGAGGGGTGTGGAGGAGAGAGGGCGAGGAGGGGTGTGGAGGAGAGAGGAGGGGTGTGGAAGAGAGAGGAGGGGAGAGAGAGGAGAGAGGAGGGGTGAAGAGGAAAGAGAGAGAGCAGGGGTGTGGAGGAGAGAGAGAGGAGGGGAGAGAGAGGAGGGGTGAGGAGGAAAGAGAGAGAGGAGGGGTGTGGAAGAGAGAGAGAGGAGGGGTGAGGAAGAGAGAGGAGGGGTGAGAGAGGAGGGGTGAGGAGGAAAGAGAGAGAGGAGGGGTGTGGAAGAGAGAGAGAGGAGGGGTGAGGAAGAGATAGGAGGGGTGAGAGAGGAGGGGTGAGGAGGAAAGAGAGAGGAGGGGTGTGGAAGAGAGAGGAGGGGTGAGGAGGAAAGAGAGAGAGCAGGTGTGTGGAGAAGAGAGAGAGGAGGGGTGAGGAAGAGAGAGGAGGGGTGAGAGAGGAGGGGTGAGGAGGAAAGAGAGAGAGCAGGTGTGTGGAGAAGAGAGAGAGGAGGGGTGAGAGAGGAGGGGAGAGAGAGGAGGGGTGTGGAGGAAAGAGAGAGGAGGGGTGTGGAAGAGAGAGGAGGGGAGAGAGAGGAGGGGTGAGGAGGAAAGAGAGAGGAGGGGTGAGGAAGAGAGAGGAGGGGAGAGAGAGGAGGGGTGTGGAGAAGAGGGAGAGAGAGAGAGAGGAGGATGTGGAGAAGAGAGAGAGGAGGGGTGTGGAGGAGAGAGAGAGGAGGGGTGAGGAAGAGAGAGGAGGGGTGAGGAAGAGAGAGGAGGGGTGAGAGAGGAGGGGTGAGGAGGAAAGAGAGAGAGCAGGTGTGTGGAGAAGAGAGAGAGGAGGGGTGAGAGAGGAGGGGAGAGAGAGGAGGGGTGTGGAGGAAAGAGAGAGGAGGGGTGTGGAAGAGAGAGGAGGGGAGAGAGAGGAGGGGTGAGGAGGAAAGAGAGAGGAGGGGTGAGGAAGAGAGAGGAGGGGAGAGAGAGGAGGGGTGTGGAGAAGAGGGAGAGAGAGAGAGAGGAGGATGTGGAGAAGAGAGAGAGGAGGGGTGTGGAGGAGAGAGAGAGGAGGGGTGAGGAAGAGAGAGGAGGGGTGAGGAGGAGAGAGGAGGGGAGACAGAGGAGGGGTGTGGAGAAGAGGGAGAGAGAGAGAGAGAGGAGGATGTGGAGAAGAGAGAGAGGAGGGGTGTGGAGAAGAGAGAGGAGGGGTGAGGAGGAGAGAGGAGGGGTGAGGAGGAAAGAGAGAGGAGGGGTGTGGAGAAGAGAGAGGAGGGGAGAGAGAGGAGGATGTGGAGAAGAGAGAGAGGAGGGGTGTGGAGAAGAGAGAGGAGGGGTGAGGAGGAGAGAGGAGGGGTGAGGAGGAAAGAGAGAGGAGGGGTGTGGAGAAGAGAGAGGAGGGGAGAGAGAGGAGGATGTGGAGAAGAGAGAGAGGAGGGGTGTGGAGAAGAGAGAGAGGAGGGGTGTGGAGGAGAGAGAGGAGGGGAGAGAGAGGAGGGGTGTGGAGAAGAGAGAGGGGAGGGGTGAGGAAGAGAGAGGAGGGGAGAGAGAGGAGGGGTGAGGAGGAAAGAGAGAGGAGGGGAGAGAGAGGAGGGGTGTGGAAGCGAGAGGAGGGGAGAGAGAGGAGGGGAGAGAGAGGAGGGGTGAGAGAGGAGGGGTGTGGAGGAGAGAGGAGGGGAGAGAGAGGAGGGGTGAGAGAGGAGAGAGGAGGGGAGAGAGAGGAGGGGTGAGAGAGGAGGGGTGAGAGAGGAGGGGTGAGGAAGAGAGAGGAGGGGTGTGGAGGAGAGAGAGTTTTAACACTCAACCTGGACAGTTTTATCTCCATCTCTTCATTCAAAGACTCAATCATGGACACTCTTACTGACAGAGGTGGCTGCTTTGTGTGATCTATTGTTGTCTCTACCTTCTTGCCCTTTGTGCTGTTGTCTGTGCCCAATAATGTTTGTACCATGTTTTGTGCTGCTACCATGTTGTGTTGCTAACATGTTGTGTTGTCATGTTGTGTTGCTACCATGTTGTGTTGCTAACATGTTGTGTTGTCATGTTGTGTTGCTACCATGCTGTGTTGTCATGTGTTGCTACCATGTTGTTGTTATGTTGTGTTGCTACCATGTTGTTGTTATGTTGTGTTGCTACCATGTTGTTGTCATGTTGTGTTGCTACCATGTTGTTGTCATGTTGTGCTGCTACCATGTTGTTGTCATGTTGTGTTGCTACCATGTTGTTGTCATGTTGTGTTGCTACCATGTTGTGTTGCTACCATGTAGTTATCATGTTGTGTTCCTACCATGTTGTGTTGCTACCATGTTGTTGTCATGTTGTTTTGCTACCATGATGTTGTCATGTTGTGTTGCTACCATGTTGTTGTCATGTTGTGCTGCTACCATGTTGTTGCCATGTTGTGTTGCTACCATGTTGTTGTCATGTTGTGTTGCTACCATGTTGTTGCCATGTTGTGCTGCTACCATGTTGTTGTCATGTTGTGCTGCTACCATGTTGTTGTCATGTTGTGTTGCTACCATGTTGTGTTGCTACCATGTTGTTGTCATGTTGTTTTGCTACCATGATGTTGTCATGTTGTGTTGCTACCATGTTGTTGTCATGTTGTGTTGCTACCATGTTGTTGTCATGTTGTTTTGCTACCATGATGTTGTCATGTTGTGTTGCTACCATGTTGTTGTCATGTTGTGCTGCTACCATGTTGTTGCCATGTTGTGTTGCTACCATGTTGTTGTCATGTTGTTTTGCTACCATGATGTTGTCATGTTGTGTTGCTACCATGTTGTTGTCATGTTGTGTTGCTACCATGTTGTTGTCATGTTGTTTTGCTACCATGATGTTGTCATGTTGTGTTGCTACCATGTTGTTGTCATGTTGTGTTGCTACCATGTTGTTGTCATGTTGTGCTGCTACCATGTTGTGTTGCTACCATGTTGTTGTCATGTTGTGTTGCTACCATGATGTTGTCATGTTGTGTTGCTACCATGTTGTGTTGTCATGTTGTGTTGCTACCATGTTGTGTTGTCATGTTGTGTTGCTACCATGTTGTTGTCATGTTGTGTTGCTACCATGTTGTTGTCATGTTGTGTTGCTACTATGTTGTTGTCATGTTGTGTTGCTACCATGTTGTTGTCATGTTGTGTTGCTACCATGTTGTGTTGTCATGTTCTGCTGCTACCATGTTGTTGCCATGTTGTGATGCTACCATGTTGTTGTCATGTTCTGCTGCTACCATGTTGTTGTCATGTTGTGCTGCTACCATGTTGTGTTGTCATGTTGTGTTGCTACCATGTTGTTGTCATGTTGTGCTGCTACCATGTTGTTGTCATGTTGTGCTGCTACCATGTTGTGTTGCTACCATGTTGTGTTGCTACCATGTTGTGCTGCTACCATGTTGTTGTCATGTTGTGCTGCTACCATGTTGTGCTGCTACCATGTTGTTGTCATGTTGTGTTGCTACCATGTTGTGTTGCCATGTTGTGTTGCTACCATGTTGTTGTCATGTTGTGCTGCTACCATGTTGTTGCCATGTTGTGTTGCTACCATGTTGTTGTCATGTTGTGCTGCTACCATGTTGTGTTGCTGCCATGTTGTGTTGCTGCCATGTTGTTGTCATGTTGTGCTGCTACCATGTTGTGTTGCTACCATGTTGTGTTGCTACCATGTTGTTGTCATGTTGTGTTGCTACCATGTTGTGTTGTCATGTTGTGTTGCTACCATGATGTTGTCATGTTGTGCTACTACCATGTTGTGTTGCTACCATGTTGTTGTCATGTTGTGCTGCTACCATGTTGTGTTGCTGCCATGTTGTGTTGCTACCATGTTGTTGTCATGTGTTGCTACCATGTTGTGTTGCTACCATGTTGTGTTGCTACCATGTTGTTGTCATGTTGTGTTGCTACCATGTTGTGTTGTCATGTTGTGTTGCTACCATGTTGTTGTCATGTTGTGTTGCTACCATGTTGTGTTGTCATGTTGTGTTGCTACCATGTTGTTGTCATGTTGTGTTGCTACCATGTTGTGTTGTGTTGCTACCATGTTGTGTTGCTACCATGGTGTGTTGCTACCATGTTGTTGTCATGTTGTGCTGCTACCATGTTGTTGTCATGTTGTGCTGCTACATTTACATTTACATTTAAGTCATTTAGCAGACGCTCTTATCCAGAGCGACTTACAAATTGGTGCATTCACCTTATGACATCCAGTGGAACAGCCACTTTACAATAGTGCATCTAAATCTTTTAAGGGGGGGGGGGGGGGGGGGGTTAGAAGGATTACTTTATCCTATCCTAGGTATTCCTTAAAGAGGTGGGGTTTCAGGTGTCTCCGGAAGGTGGTGATTGACTCCGCTGACCTGGCGTCGTGAGGGAGTTTGTTCCACCATTGGGGTGCCAGAGCAGCGAACAGTTTTGACTGGGCTGAGCGGGAACTGTACTTCCTCAGAGGTAGGGAGGCGAGCAGGCCAGAGGTGGATGAACGCAGTGCCCTTGTTTGGGTGTAGGGCCTGATCAGAGCCTGAAGGTACGGAGGTGCCGTTCCCCTCACAGCTCCGTAGGCAAGCACCATGGTCTTGTAGCGGATGCGAGCTTCAACTGGAAGCCAGTGGAGAGAGCGGAGGAGCGGGGTGATGTGAGAGAACTTGGGAAGGTTGAACACCAGACGGGCTGCGGCGTTCTGGATGAGTTGTAGGGGTTTAATGGCACAGGCAGGGAGCCCAGCCAACAGCGAGTTGCAGTAATCCAGACGGGAGATGACAAGTGCCTGGATTAGGACCTGCGCCGCTTCCTGTGTGAGGCAGGGTCGTACTCTGCGAATGTTGTAGAGCATGAACCTACAGGAACGGGCCACCGCCTTGATGTTAGTTGAGAACGACAGGGTGTTGTCCAGGATCACGCCAAGGTTCTTAGCGCTCTGGGAGGAGGACACAATGGAGTTGTCAACCGTGATGGCGAGATCATGGAACGGGCAGTCCTTCCCCGGGAGGAAGAGCAGCTCCGTCTTGCCGAGGTTCAGCTTGAGGTGGTGATCCGTCATCCACACTGATATGTCTGCCAGACATGCAGAGATGCGATTCGCCACCTGGTTATCAGAAGGGGGAAAGGAGAAGATGAATTGTGTGTCGTCTGCATAGCAATGATAGGAGAGACCATGTGAGGTTATGACAGAGCCAAGTGACTTGGTGTATAGCGAGAATAGGAGAGGGCCTAGAACAGAGCCCTGGGGGACACCAGTGGTGAGAGCACGTGGTGAGGAGACAGATTCTCGACAGATTCTTCCTACCACCTGGTAGGAGCGACCTGTCAGGTAGGACGCAATCCAAGCGTGGGCCGCGCCGGAGATGCCCAACTCGGAGAGGGTGGAGAGGAGGATCTGATGGTTCACAGTATCAAAGGCAGCCGATAGGTCTAGAAGGATGAGAGCAGAGGAGAGAGAGTTAGCTTTAGCAGTGCGGAGCGCCTCCGTGACACAGAGAAGAGCAGTCTCAGTTGAATGACTAGTCTTGAAACCTGACTGATTTGGATCAAGAAGGTCATTCTGAGAGAGATAGCAGGAGAGCTGGCCAAGGACGGCACGTTCAAGAGTTTTGGAGAGAAAAGAAAGAAGGGATACTGGTCTGTAGTTGTTGACATCGGAGGGATCGAGTGTAGGTTTTTTCAGAAGGGGTGCAACTCTCGCTCTCTTGAAGACGGAAGGGACGTAGCCAGCGGTCAAGGATGAGTTGATGAGCGAGGTGAGGTAAGGGAGAAGGTCTCCGGAAATGGTCTGGAGAAGAGAGGAGGGGATAGGGTCAAGCGGGCAGGTTGTTGGGCGGCCGGCCGTCACTAGACGCGAGATTTCATCTGGGGAGAGAGGGGAGAAAGAGGTCAAAGCACAGGGTAGGGCAGTGTGAGCAGAACCAGCGGTGTCGTTTGACTTAGCAAACGAGGATCGGATGTCGTCAACCTTCTTTTCAAAATGGTTGACGAAGTCATCCGCAGAGAGGGAGGAGGGGGGGGGGGGGAGGGGGAGGAGGATTCAGGAGGGAGGAGAAGGTGGCAAAGAGCTTCCTAGGGTTAGAGGCAGATGCTTGGAATTTAGAGTGGTAGAAAGTGGCTTTAGCAGCAGAGACAGAAGAGGAAAATGTAGAGAGGAGGGAGTGAAAGGATGCCAGGTCCGCAGGGAGGCGAGTTCTCCTCCATTTCCGCTCGGCTGCCCGGAGCCCTGTTCTGTGAGCTCGCAATGAGTCGTCGAGCCACGGAGCAGAAGGGGAGGACCGAGCCGGCCTGGAGGATAGGGGACATAGAGAGTCAAAGGATGCAGAAAGGGAGGAGAGGAGGGTTGAGGAGGCAGAATCAGGAGATAGGTTGGAGAAGGTTTGAGCAGAGGGAAGAGATGATAGGATGGAAGAGGAGAGAGTAGCGGGGGAGAGAGAGCGACGGTTGGGACGGCGCGATACCATCCGAGTAGGGGCAGAGTGGGAAGTGTTGGATGAGAGCGAGAGGGAAAAGGATACAAGGTAGTGGTCGGAGACTTGGAGGGGAGTTGCAATGAGATTAGTGGAAGAACAGCATCTAGTAAAGATGAGGTCAAGCGTATTGCCTGCCTTGTGAGTAGGGGGGGAAGGTGAGAGGGTGAGGTCAAAAGAGGAGAGGAGTGGAAAGAGGGAGGCAGAGAGGAATGAGTCAAAGGTAGACGTGGGGAGGTTAAAGTCACCCAGAACTGTGAGAGGTGAGCCATCCTCAGGGAAGGAACTTATCAAGGCGTCAAGCTCATTGATGAACTCTCCAAGGGAACCTGGAGGGCGATAAATGATAAGGATGTTAAGCTTGAAAGGGCTGGTAACTGTGACAGCATGGAATTCAAAGGAGTCAATAGACAGATGGGTCAGGGGAGAAAGAGAGAATGTCCACTTGGGAGAGATGAGGATCCCAGTGCCACCACCCCGCTGACCAGAAGCTCTCGGGGTGTGCGAGAACACGTGGGCAGACGAGGAGAGAGCAGTAGGAGTAGCAGTGTTATCTGTGGTAATCCATGTTTCCGTCAGTGCCAAGAAGTCGAGGGACTGGAGGGAAGCATAGGCTGGGATGAACTCTGCCTTGTTGGCCGCAGATCGGCAGTTCCAGAGGCTGCCGGAGACCTGGAACTCCACGTGGGTCGTGCGCGCTGGGACCACCAGGTTAGGGTGGCAGCGGCCACGCGGTGTGAAGCGTTTGTATGGTCTGTGTAGAGAGGAGAGAACAGGGATAGACAGACACATAGTTGACAGGCTACAGGAAGAGGCTACGCTAATGCAAAGGAGATTGGAATGACAAGTGGACTACACGTCTCGAATGTTCAGAAAGTTAAGCTTACGTTGCAAAAATCTTATTGACTAAAATGATTAAAATGATGCAGTACTGCTGGCTGGTGAAGTAGGCTAGCTAGCAGTGGCTGCGTTGTTGACTTTGTTTGAAGGTGTTGCTGGCTAGGTAGCCTCGATAACTGGCTAGGTAACCTCGATAACTGGCTAGATAATTACTCTAAACTACACAATTATCTTAGATACAAGGACAGCAAAGGCAACTATGTAGCTAGCTAACACTACACTAATCAAATAGTTCCGTTGTGCTGTTTCGGTAGAAGTTGGCTAGCTGGCTAGCTAGCAGTGTTGACAACGTTAGGACGGCGAAAATAGCTGGCTAGCTGACTTTGTTTGAAAGTGGAGCTGGCTAGGTAACCTCGATAACTGGCTAGATAATTACTCTAAACTACACAATTATCTTAGATACAAAGACAGCAAAGACAACTATGTAGCTAGCTAACACTACACTAATCAAATCGTTCCATTGTAATGTTTCGTTAGAAGTTGGCTAGCTGGCTAGCTAGCAGTGTTGACAACGTTAGGATGGCGAAAATAGCTGGCTAGCTGACTTTGTTTGAAAGTGGAGCTGGCTAGGTAACCTCGATAACTGGCTAGATAATTACTCTAAACTACACAATTATCTTAGATACAAAGACAGCAAAGACAACTATGTAGCTAGCTAACACTACACTAATCAAATAGTTCCGTTGTGCTGTTTCGGTAGAAGTTGGCTAGCTGGCTAGCTAGCAGTGTTGACAACGTTAGGACGGCGAAAATAGCTGGCTAGCTGACTTTGTTTGAAAGTGGAGCTGGCTAGGTAACCTCGATAACTGGCTAGATAATTACTCTAAACTACACAATTATCTTAGATACAAAGACAGCAAAGACAACTATGTAGCTAGCTAACACTACACTAATCAAATCGTTCCGTTGTAATGTTTCGTTAGAAGTTGGCTAGCTGGCTAGCTAGCAGTGTTGACAACGTTAGGATGGCGAAAATAGCTGGCTAGCTGACTTTGTTTGAAAGTGGAGCTGGCTAGGTAACCTCGATAACTGGCTAGATAATTACTCTAAACTACACAATTATCTTAGATACAAAGACAGCAAAGACAACTATGTAGCTAGCTAACACTACACTAATCAAATCGTTCCGTTGTAATGTTTCGTTAGAAGTTGGCTAGCTGGCTAGCTAGCAGTGTTGACAACGTTAGGATGGCGAAAATAGCTGGCTAGCTGACTTTGTTTGAAAGTGGAGCTGGCTAGGTAACCTCGATAACTGGCTAGATAATTACTCTAAACTACACAATTATCTTAGATACAAAGACAGCAAAGACAACTATGTAGCTAGCTAACACTACACTAATCAAATAGTTCCGTTGTGCTGTTTCGGTAGAAGTTGGCTAGCTGGCTAGCTAGCAGTGTTGACAACGTTAGAAGATTCGATAATTCGATAATAATCTAAACTACACAATTATCTTTGATACAAAGACGGCTATGTAGCTAGCTAAGAAAAAAAGTGCTAAGATCAAACAAATCAAACCGTTGTACTGTAATGAAATGATCCCATTGCTACCATGTTGTTGTCATGTTGTGCTGATACCATGCTGTGTTGTCATGTGTTGCTTGCCTTGCTGCCGCCTTTTGCCTTTTGGTAGGCCGTCATTGTAAATTAGAATTAGTTATTAACTGACTTGCCTAGTCAAATAAAGGTTACATTTAAAAAAAGAACAAAATGACGGTCAGCTTGTTTTACAGCAGTCTACAGATGGAGTGCAATGGGATCGGTTCCCTTTGAGCATGGAGGAAATACAATGGTGGTATTGAATGTCAAGGCTCATACTGTGGCGTCCAGCGGGGATGGTCTTAATGCAGCTAGTGCTGAAAAGAGTTATGAATATCTAATGATTTAGCGTTCAACAGGCTCATAGAATCCCATGTTAGTCCACTCTGCTGCAAACTGTCGTCGCTACGACATGGAACCCAATCTAACCTGGTTCTTAAGCAGGCGCCATTTTTTCCCACATTGGCCCAAAGAACGATTAAGCTTCTATCAAATATCACCATAACGATTAAGCTTCTATCAAATCTCACCATAACGATTAAGCTTCTATCAAATATCACCATAACGATTAAGCTTCTATCAAATATCACCATAACGATTAAGCTTCTATCAAATCTCACCATAACGATTAAGCTTCTATCAAATCTCACCATAACGATTAAGCTTCTATCAAATATCACCATAACGATTAAGCTTCTATCAAATATCACCATAACGATTAAGCTTCTATCAAATCTCACCATAACGATTAAGCTTCTATCAAATATCACCATAACGATTAAGCTTCTATCAAATATCACCATAACGATTAAGCTTCTATCAAATCTCACCATAACGATTAAGCTTCTATCAAATATCACCATAACGATTAAGCTTCTATCAAATCTCACCATAATGATTAAGCTTCTATCAAATATCACCATAACGATTAAGCTTCTATCAAATATCACCATAACGATTAAGCTTCTATCAAATCTCACCATAACGATTAAGCTTCTATCAAATCTCACCATAACGATTAAGCTTCTATCAAATATCACCATAACGATTAAGCTTCTATCAAATCTCACCATAACGATTAAGCTTCTATCAAATATCACCATAACGATTAAGCTTCTATCAAATATCACCATAACGATTAAGCTTCTATCAAATATCACCATAACGATTAAGCTTCTATCAAATCTCACCACACATATTCAGTGGTCTTCTAGTGACATGTAGTGTCTCACCTCCTCAGCTATAAGGAAACCCCAAGAGTTCTGCCAGAGAAAAGAGACAAGCATCAACGTAACAATTTCGACTTCTGGGGGAAAACATTATACCTTTAAAAATATACAGTAACCGTTCCACTGCACTGTGCGTTTCGAAACCTGTCTCGCACTCTTAGAAAAAGGGCTTCCAAAAGAGTTCTGCGGCTGACCCATAGGATCATCTTCGCTGGACCCAGTTAGAACTCTTTTGGGTTCCATGGCAAATCCTCCTTGGAAAGGATTCTGCGTGAAACCCAAAAGGGTTCTACCTGGAAACAATAGGGGTTACTTCAAAGGGTTCTCCTATGGGGACAGCCAAATAACAATTTGGATTCTAGATAGCAGTTTTTTTCCCCCCTAAGATATAGTGTCTAACCCTGAGATCACTCACTCAGCCCAGCCTCAAAAACACAAACACAAAGCCTGGAATGCAGAGGCTGATCCAGAGACATGACACCGCCTTCTAAATGATGCCTAAACAAACGCTGTTAAAGTTAAGAGCTGCAGTAATCCACCAGGCTTACAGTCTTTACAGTTCCTGCTACAATCAATCCCCCTGGGCTGCTCAGCTAATCCTGAAATATGGGCCCTTGACTAATGGGGGAATTTAGCAAGAACTCAGCTCTGGTTTCAGAGGCTTTATTGCTATAAAGCATCATGCAGATACCTTCGCTAAGGCTTAACCTATGTTGAATGAGACGGGGAGAGAGTTGTTTATCCTCCTTCCTCTTCTCTCTCGTTCACCTCCTGCACCTCCCCACTCCAGGTTTCTCCTCCTTCTCAGCCTCCTCTCCTCTTCCGGGCCACCCCTCCTCCTCCCCTCCTCATTCGCCACATCCTTCTTTCACTAGTGGTTTTGTGGTGGTGATAATGAAAGCTGTCACTTAGAAGCATGTAACCAGATGTTTCCCTCCTACTGCCAGAGACACCAGCCCTGGTGTCAGCAGTGATATTGAACGAGTAGACAACCCTTGATCTGTTTAATGTGTTGTTGTCTTTGAGGTGTAGTTAAAGAGGGGTCTCTGGTAGCAAGGAACTGTTAAGTTTGTATCTTATGTTGGAATCGGTGCCAGCAGCATCAATGGAATTTAGCCTGGGGCTGACGAAGCCTGGAACCATTGAGTGACAAACTCTTTGTGTATTCTACTTTCTGTACAAATGACATAACAATCTGATTAAATGGTGAGAGCTGTATTCATGTACTCAGGACATTGTGAATAGATGGAATATCTTGTCAATGGCAGATGAATTGTCCCAGATGGGGTGTTAATAATAAGCCCTTTGTGGAATAAATGGAGCCCAGTGATGTCAAACAGTAATAAGGTGAATTATCTGACCTTAGACTTATCAGGTTACAGGTCGGTGTTCCAACAATAAATATCTATTTTATATTTGACCTTTGACTTCAAATCAAACATTTGACCCTATAACAATACAAGAAAATATATTGAAAGCTTTAACCTAATGCTTCCTTTACCAACAAGCACCAGCTACAGAGCTGCCAGCCAAACATGTAGGGCATTAACTTGTATCCCTGAAAACCCCAGCTTGGACAGTATTGACATATAGACAAACAACATAGTCTTTACACAACATGGACCAGTGCCTTCTGTTTGACGTCAAATAGTGATTCCTCTTTTAGGGCGGCTGTTGTATCAACACAACCTGGATTCTAAAGACGATCGTTTTCAGAAACAGACACGCCCCTTGTCAAAGAAACAAACAGACACGCCCCTTGTCAAAGAAACAAACAGACACGCCCCTTGTCAAAGAAACAAACAGACACGCCCCTTGTCAAAGAAACAAACAGACACGCCCCTTGTCAAAGAAACAAACCGACACGCCCCTTGTCAAAGAAACAAACAAACCGACACGCCCCTTGTCAAAAAAACAAACCGACACGCCCCTTGTCAAAGAAACAAACAGACACGCCCCTTGTCAAAGAAACTAAAGTGGACAATTCTAAAATACTCAGCTCAACGTAACAGGTGATATTCCATGTGTAGCTAGAGCAGAACAAGACGATATAGATAGGTCTACTGTATCAACCCTAGTTATTGTCAAGTTTCTAGTTTTATTAGTCCTATGTACGGGGTACACATGGTATACATCGCCCAATGAAATGATTACTTGCAGGTCCTTTTCAACAATAAAACAACAAGAAGAGATCATAAAAGATAAGAATAGGAACATAAAGTAAATGTGTCATTAGAACAAACATTTTAGCATCAGTATAATACAGGGAGGCACCATTTATAGTCCAATATTTACACGTGTTTTAGGGAAGGGGGATTGGGTTGTTAGTGTTTGTGTGTGTGTGTGTGTGTGTGTGTGTGTGTGTGTGTGTGTGTGTGTGTGTGTGTGTGTGTGTGTGCGTGTGTGCGTGCGTGAGTGTGAGTGTGAGTGCTAAGGTGTGGAGAATCAGAGCAGGTGGTTCAGCTCATGTGTTCAGCAGTCTGATGGCTTGTAGATAGAAACTGTCTCTGAGCCTGTTGGTATCAGACCTCATGCTCTGATACAGTCTGATGGCTTGTAGATAGAAACTGTCTCTGAGCCTGTTGGTATCAGACCTCATGCTCTGATACAGTCTGATGGCTTGTAGATAGAAACTGTCTCTGAGCCTGTTGGTATCAGACCTCATGCTCTGATACAGTCTGATGGCTTGTAGATAGAAACTGTCTCTGAGCCTGTTGGTATCAGACCTCATGCTCTGATACAGTCTGATTGCTTGTAGATAGAAACTGTCTCTGAGCCTGTTGGTATCAGACCTCATGCTCTGATACAGTCTGATGGCTTGTAGATAGAAACTGTCTCTGAGCCTGTTGGTAGCAGACCTCATGCTCTGATACAGTCTGATGGCTTGTAGATAGAAACTGTCTCTGAGCCTGTTGGTATCAGACCTCATGCTCTGATACAGTCTGATGGCTTGTAGATAGAAACTGTCTCTGAGCCTGTTGGTATCAGACCTCATGCTCTGATACAGTCTGATGACTTGTAGATAGAAACTGTCTCTGAGCCTGTTGGTATCAGACCTCATGCTCTGATACAGTCTGATGGCTTGTAGATAGAAACTGTCTCTGAGCCTGTTGGTATCAGACCTCATGCTCTGATACCGTCTGTCCGACAGTAAGGGAGAGAACAGCTCGTGGCTGGGGTGTGAGGGGTCCTTGATGAAGCTGCAGGCCTTCCTCAGGCACTGTTTTGAGTAGATGTCCCGGATGGGTGGGAGCACGGTCCCAGTGATGTACTGGGCTGTCTTCACCACCCGCTGGACAGCCGGTCAGGACGCTCTCAATGGTGCAGCGGTAGTATTTGGAGATGACACGGGGTAGCATGCTGAGTTTCTTCCGCCGCCTTAGGAAGTAGAGACGCTGTTGCGCCCTCTTGACCAGAGTGGTGGTGGTGTTGGTCCATGTCAACTCCTCGGTGATGTGGAGCAGAGGAACTTAAACTGCTGACTCTACTGCAGTCCTGTTGATGTGGATCAGGGTATGTTCCTTCCTCCGCTTCCTGAAGTCAACAATCAACTCCTTTATGTTGCAGACGAAGCCAGTTCACTTATCTCCTCCCTATAGGCTGTCTCGTCATTGTTGGTTATCAAGCCTACAACCATGATGTTATCAGCAAACTTGATGATAGAGTTGATGTCGTGCAAAGCCATGCAGTCGTGGGTGGACAGGGAGCACAAAAGAGGACTGAGGACACACCCCTGGGGGCCCCTGTGTTAAGAGTCAGTGTGTGGGTGAACAGGGAGTAAAGCAGAGGACTGAGGACACTCTTCTGGGGGGCCCCTGTGTTAAGAGTCAGTGTGTGGGTGAACAGGGAGTACAGCAGAGGACTGAGGGCACTCTTCTGGGGGGCCCCTGTGTTAAGAGTCAGTGTGTGGGTGAACAGGGAGTACAGCAGAGGACTGAGGGCACTCTTCTGGGGGGCCCCTGTGTTAAGAGTCAGTGTGTGGGTGAACAGGGAGTACAGCAGAGGACTGAGGGCACTCTCCTGGGGGGCCCCTGTGTTAAGAGTCAGTGTGTGGGTGAACAGGGAGTACAGCAGAGGACTGAGGACACACCCCTGGGGGGCCCCTGTGTTAAGAGTCAGTGTGTGGGTGAACAGGGAGTACAGTGGGTGAACAGGGAGTGATCCAGTTTGTCCTGAAACAAAGCGTAGTAGATACAGATCCTGCCACATTGGAACTCTGAGTGATCCGTTTGTCCTGAAACAAAGCGTAGTAGATACAGATCCTACAGTGCTGGAACCGTTCATTTACTTCTCCAAAGGGGGCTCCATTGTAAAGTCATCTGCTACCAACTTCGTTAGCTTGATGGTTAGCACTTTAAGGTGCTGTAACAATGTTTTTCCTAGAGATGAATTCCCATTGATCACAACTACAAGTACTGTCTTGGGTGTCTGCCATAGTTGTAACATAGTAATTACATAGTTATGACATGAGTAATTCATGATGTGTTTCACTTTACATTAAGTTGCTTGTTCCTGTGAAGAAACATTGTAGTTAACGTACTGTTCTCTATAACAACACTGTAATAACTGACATTTTCAAATATCCTGTGAAATATGTAATTACATTGAAAGTACATTGTAATAACACTTATAGGTGATGTATTCTACATTGAAGTGTATTTTCCCAATCATTGTAATAAAAAGGTGTACCCTACTGTGTTTCGCCTTACATGCTTGCTCATGAGTACCTACAGTAACATTAGACTTATTATTTTGAACAACATTTCACATTATACCTTTGAAGCCAGAAAAATATAACGCAAATCCCTTTTCAAAGGCAGGTACATTGTATTTAAAAGGTTATACCATTATGTTTCACTTGACATGAAGTTGCTTGTTCCAGGGTATGTACATTATAGTTCCATGCATATCCATTGTAAATATTAAATTGTATTTATTTCACCTTTATTTAACCAGGTAGGCAAGTTGAGAACAAGGTCTCATTTACAATTGCGACCAGGTCAAGATAAAGCAAAGCAGTGTGACACATACAACAACACAGAGTTACACATGGAATAAAACAACATACAGTCAATAATACAGTAGAAAAATAAGTCTACATACAATGTGAGCAAATGAGTAAAGTAAATACAATATAGCAATTAAAACACTGGAATGGTAGATTTGACAGTAGATGAGTGTACAAAGTAGGAATACTGGGGTGCAAAGGAGCAAAATGAATAAATAAATAAATAACAGTATGGGGAAGTGGTAGTTGTTTGGGCTATTTATAGATGGGCTATGTACAGGTGCAGTGATCTGTGAGCTGCTCTGACAGCTGGTGCTTAATGACACCGGCCGTATTCAACGGGTGTTGACCGTTCGTAAATTCGTCAGTTATTCTGCGCTCTAAATTCTGCGCGAATTTACCAGCTGCGTCTATCAACGGTTGTCACAGTGACATCATTAACATTCTGTTGAAATTATTATTTGCATAGTAGAGTATTTTGTTAAGAAATATCGCTAGCTAGCTAAACAATTAACCATAATCCCAACTCATGACGTTACTACCCTGCATGAATCTTCAGGTAGCTAACCAACTAGGATCAATGTTAGCTAGCTAGCATGAGGCTATAACTAGCAAATCAAATGGCTCTGAGATATGAATAATATTACTACACAGGTCATACACGTAATGTTAGCTAGCGAGCCAGCCAGCTAACTTTAGCTAGCTCGCTAATAGTACACTTTAACGTGAAATTAAAATGACTTTCTGACTAAATTAGAAACGTGTAATATCTGAAAATGTAGCTAGCTAGACTATATTACCCCTATACATGGATGGACACTTTTCCCTTTCTGTCACGGATGCCATGGTTGCCCGTAGTTTGAAGATGTAATCCAGAGATAGGTGTTTTTTCCATCTCGTTAGCTATCCTACTCTAATTCCACTGATTTCAAAACTCGGTCCTCCAGAAAGTGTAGAGCAACACTGATGCACATCTACTAGGCAATATATATATATATATAAAGCTGCATTAGACAGGATTATCTACACATACTGACCAGCTCCTATTATAGACAGGATTATCTACACATACTGACCAGCTCCTATTATAGACAGGATTACCTGGACATACTGACCAGCTCCTATTATAGACAGGATTACCTACACATACTGACCAGCTCCTATTATAGACAGGATTACCTAGACATACTGACCAGCTCCTATTATAGACAGGATTACCTAGACATACTGACCAGCTCCTATTATAGACAGGATTACCTACACATACTGACCAGCTCCTATTATAGACAGGATTACCTAGACATACTGACCAGCTCCTATTATAGACAGGATCACCTACACATACTGACCAGCTCCTATTATAGACAGGATTACCTACACATACTGACCAGCTCCTATTATAGACAGGATTACCTGGACATACTGACCAGCTCCTATTATAGACAGGATTACCTACACATACTGACCAGCTCCTATTATAGACAGGATCACCTACACATACTGACCAGCTCCTATTATAGACAGGATTACCTGGACATACTGACCAGCTCCTATTATAGACAGGATCACCTACACATACTGACCAGCTCCTATTATAGACAGGATCACCTACACATACTGACCAGCTCCTATTATAGACAGGATCACCTACACATACTGACCAGCTCCTATTATAGACAGGATTACCTACACATACTGACCAGCTCCTATTATAGACAGGATCACCTACACATACTGACCAGCTCATATTATAGACAGGATTACCTACACATACTGACCAGCTCCTATTATAGACAGGATTACCTACACATACTGACCAGCTCCTATTATAGACAGGATTACCTACACATACTGACCAGCTCCTATTATAGACAGGATTACCTGGACATACTGACCAGCTCCTATTATAGACAGGATTACCTACACATACTGACCAGCTCCTATTATAGACAGGATTACCTACACATACTGACCAGCTCCTATTATAGACAGGATTACCTACACATACTGACCAGCTCCTATTATAGACAGGATTACCTGGACATACTGACCAGCTCCTATTATAGACAGGATTACCTAGACATACTGACCAGCTCCTATTATAGACAGGATCACCTACACATACTGACCAGCTCCTATTATAGACAGGATTACCTACACATACTGACCAGCTCCTATTATAGACAGGATCACCTACACATACTGACCAGCTCCTATTATAGACAGGATTACCTGGACATACTGACCAGCTCCTATTATAGACAGGATTACCTACACATACTGACCAGCTCCTATTATAGACAGGATTACCTACACATACTGACCAGCTCCTATTATAGACAGGATCACCTACACATACTGACCAGCTCCTATTATAGACAGGATCACCTACACATACTGACCAGCTCCTATTATAGACAGGATCACCTACACATACTGACCAGCTCCTATTATAGACAGGATCACCTACACATACTGACCAGCTCCTATTATAGACAGGATCACCTACACATACTGACCAGCTCCTATTATAGACAGGATCACCTACACATACTGACCAGCTCCTATTATAGACAGGATTACCTACACATACTGACCAGCTCCTATTATAGACAGGATCACCTACACATACTGACCAGCTCCTATTATAGACAGGATTACCTACACATACTGACCAGCTCATGTTATAGACAGGATCACCTACACATACTGACCAGCTCCTATTATAGACAGGATTACCTACACATACTGACCAGCTCCTATTATAGACAGGATTACCTGGACATACTGACCAGCTCCTATTATAGACAGGATTACCTACACATACTGACCAGCTCCTATTATAGACAGGATTACCTACACATACTGACCAGCTCCTATTATAGACAGGATTACCTACACATACTGACCAGCTCCTATTATAGACAGGATCACCTACACATACTGACCAGCTCCTATTATAGACAGGATTACCTGGACATACTGACCAGCTCCTATTATAGACAGGATTACCTACACATACTGACCAGCTCCTATTATAGACAGGATCACCTACACATACTGACCAGCTCCTATTATAGACAGGATCACCTACACATACTGACCAGCTCCTATTATAGACAGGATTACCTACACATACTGACCAGCTCCTATTATAGACAGGATTACCTGGACATACTGACCAGCTCATATTATAGACAGGATTACCTGGACATACTGACCAGCTCCTATTATAGACAGGATTACCTACACATACTGACCAGCTCCTATTATAGACAGGATTACCTGGACATACTGACCAGCTCCTATTATAGACAGGATTACCTGGACATACTGACCAGCTCCTATTATAGACAGGATCACCTACACATACTGACCAGCTCCTATTATAGACAGGATTACCTGGACATACTGACCAGCTCCTATTATAGACAGGATTACCTGGACATACTGACCAGCTCCTATTATAGACAGGATTACCTGGACATACTGACCAGCTCCTATTATAGACAGGATTACCTACACATACTGACCAGCTCCTATTATAGACAGGATTACCTACACATACTGACCAGCTCCTATTATAGACAGGATTACCTACACATACTGACCAGCTCCTATTATAGACAGGATTACCTAGACATACTGACCAGCTCCTATTATAGACAGGATCACCTACACATACTGACCAGCTCCTATTATAGACAGGATTACCTACACATACTGACCAGCTCCTATTATAGACAGGATTACCTGGACATACTGACCAGCTCCTATTATAGACAGGATTACCTGGACATACTGACCAGCTCCTATTATAGACAGGATTACCTACACATACTGACCAGCTCCTATTATAGACAGGATTACCTGGACATACTGACCAGCTCCTATTATAGACAGGATTACCTACACATACTGACCAGCTCCTATTATAGACAGGATTACCTACACATACTGACCAGCTCCTATTATAGACAGGATTACCTACACATACTGACCAGCTCCTATTATAGACAGGATCACCTGGACATACTGACCAGTTTAAATAGACAGAAGCGTGCTACATGGCAGACCAATCCAAACTCATCTCTCGGCATGTCCAACCCACTCAATATCTCAGCCAATCATGGCTAGAGGGAAGGTTGCTGACTTTTTCTGTGGCTAAACCATCGAGGGTCGTAAATTTAACAATTTGATTCATATTTACAGATGGCATACAAGTTTGTTATTAAGGCACATGAAAGTTCACATGTTTCAGGAGGCAAATTTTTATTTTGGCCTCCCGAGTGGCGCAGTGGTCTAAGGCACTGCATCGCAGTACTAGCTGTGCCACTAGAGATCCTGGTTCGAGTCCAGGCTTTGTCGCAGCCGGGGGCGCACAATTGGCCTAGCATTGTCCGGTTTCCGCTGTAGCGACTCCTGTGGCGCGCCAGGCACATGCAGGCTGACACAGTTGCCAGGTGTACGGTGTTTCCTCCGACACATTCTTGAGGTTGTCTTCCGGGTTAAGCATGCATTGTGTCAAGAAGCAGTGTGGTTTGGCTGGGTCGTGTCTCAGAGAACGCACGGCTCTCGCCTCGAGTCCGTACTGGAGTTGCAGCGATGGGACAAGACTGACCAATTGGAAACCACAAAATTGGTGAGAAAAAGCGGTAAAAAAAAAAGATACAAAATACGCATTTTGATTGAAACAAAAGTTGACATTCAAATGGCTCTCCTGTCAAGTAATAATTTGCGACATTCCAGAAACGAGTCATATATGTTAACGTCTTCATATGCTACATGCTTACTTGTTTTCATTGCATTACTGGGAAGCTTAGCAGAAGTAGATGTGCTCATGTTATTTATGTTAGTGCAGGCTGAGCTGCACACAGTGGACTTCCTACTAGGGCACACTGCCTCAGTCCTAACAGCATACATCTGGTTCATAGGCACATCATTACTGCATACAATATCTGTAGGATCAGCAGAGGCATTCAGGGCAGTTAGAGGGACATAAATTAGGCTACTGAAGCATTATGACAACTCAGCGTCACAATGGTAGGATTTAACTGAGCTGTGCTTGGGTCATTGATTAGTCATTGTCTCAACACAGCCTTATAATGCTGTGAAAGGATCCAGGAACCCAAGTGATTTGGATGAATCCCATCCTCATTGTAAAATGTGTTTTGTTTCCAAAAGGTATTGAAATTGTCAACAAAAGTTACACCCATTGAGCTGTAACCCAGTTGTGAAGAGAGAGAATCCTGCTAAAACTTTCAATGTGTTTGGGGGGGGGGAGTTGTCAGGAGGGCTAACAAGGGGCCTGAGAGGGGGGCTGCTAGGAGGGGGTGGGTCCCCTGGTCTTGGGGTTCTTCATTTATCTGTCCTGCTGTCGAGGCTATGGTCTGGGGTGGACTGTTCTGCTGTGGTGTGGAGACTTTGGTCAGGATCTGAGGTGGGCTGTTCTGCTGGATTCTCTGTGGGGCTGGCCAGCTCTCTAATGGGTTGTTCTGCTGGATTCTCTGTGGGGCTGGCCAGCTCTCTAATGGGTTGTTCTGCTGGATTCTCTGTGGGGCTGGCCAGCTCTCTAATGGGCTGTTCTGCTGGATTCTCTGTGGGGCTGGCCAGCTCTCTAATGGGTTGTTCTGCTGGATTCTCTGTGGGGCTGGCCAGCTCTCTAATGGGTTGTTCTGCTGGATTCTCTGTGGGGCTGGCCAGCTCTCTAATGGGTTGTTCTGCTGGATTCTCTGTGGGGCTGGCCAGCTCTCTAATGGGCTGTTCTGCTGGATTCTCTGTGGGGCTGGCCAGCTCTCTAATGGGCTGTTCTGCTGGATTCTCTGTGGGGCTGGCCAGCTCTCTAATGGGTTGTTCTGCTGGATTCTCTGTGGGGCTGGCCAGCTCTCTAATGGGTTGTTCTGCTGGATTCTCTGTGGGGCTGGCCAGCTCTCTAATGGGTTGTTCTGCTGGATTCTCTGTGGGGCTGGCCAGCTCTCTAATGGGCTGTTCTGCTGGATTCTCTGTGGGGCTGGCCAGCTCTCTAATGGGCTGTTCTGCTGGATTCTCTGTGGGGCTGGCCAGCTCTCTAATGGGCTGTTCTGCTGGATTCTCTGTGGGGCTGGCCAGCTCTCTAATGGGTTGTTCTGCTGGATTCTCTGTGGGGCTGGCCAGCTCTCTAATGGGCTGTTCTGCTGGATTCTCTGTGGGGCTGGCCAGCTCTCTAATGGGTTGTTCTGCTGGATTCTCTGTGGGGCTGGCCAGCTCTCTAATGGGTTGTTCTGCTGGATTCTCTGTGGGGCTGGCCAGCTCTCTAATGGGTTGTTCTGTCACACGTCATCTTTCTCACCTGCTCCAGCACTCTCACCTTCTCCTCTAATGCTCTGTTCTTCTCCTGCTCCAGCACTCTCACCTTCTCCTCTAATGCTCTGTTCTTCTCCTGCTCCAGCACTCTCACCTTCTCCTCTAATGCTCTGTTCTTCTCCTGCTCCAGCACTCTCACCTTCTCCTCTAATGCTCTGTTCTTCTCCTGCTCCAGCACTCTCACCTTCTCCTCTAATGCTCTGTTCTTCTCCTGCTCCAATTGATGTTGTCTCACCACAGTTGAGAGTGCAGATATGTCTCTCTCCACCTCCAGCTCTCCGGGTCTGGTTCAGGGGGTGTTGTTGTGCTGGACTGTTGTCTGGGTCTGTGCTGACTGGAATGTGTTCAGCTGCTGTTCCAGCTCAACCTGCCTTACCTCCAGCTGGGTGAATTTATCCTTCAGTTCTGTGAGGGAGTAGTGATCTGTGCTGGGGAGTTGACTCCGTGCTTGGGGTTGCTCGTCTGTGGGGTTGTTTAAAGAAAAGGTCTGGTCTGACTTACTCAGGGTTGGGGAGTCTTCATCAAGAGAGTTTATCCTGCTGCACCCGCTCTTTGATTCTGTGGAAGTCCAGCTGAAACGGTCCGGGGTTGCCCTGTGCCAATACTATTCCAGACTTTGGCTGACTTAGAGTCCTCATTGTCTAGTATCCTGAGTTTCCACCCATCGCTAACACCCCCCACCCCCCCCCTCTTGAAAGCGGGGTAGTGTGTTAATATAGCACTGTGCCATGCCAAGGGATTACGTTGCTTACTTTTCCAGTTTTGTAACAGTCAGCAAAAAGTGTCTCTGGATTGTCTATGAGGAGCTTCTTTTTGTACTCTTTCCGTGCCTTCTCATTTTTTATATCCAAGAGATACTGTATTGAGATGACCTCTGAACAGCCATGGAGCCGGGGTCTCAAAGGCCTTTTCATTTGGGTGGGAAGGCTGTGAAACTCTCCTGACCTCTGAACAGCCATGGAGCAGGGGTCTCAAAGGCCTCTGCATTTGGGTGGGGAAGGCTGTGAAACTCTCCTGACCTATGAACAGCCATGGAGCCGGGCTCTCAAAGGCCTCTGCATTTGGGTGGGGAAGGCTGTGAAACTCTCCTGACCTCTGAACAGCCATGGAGCCGGGCTCTCAAAGGCCTCTGCATTTGGGTGGGGAAGGCTGTGAAACTCTCCTGACATTTTTTGGGCTCAAGGACTTTGACACCTCTCACTTCACACCTCAGTGCTATTTAAGGTTGCATCCAGATCTGTTCTGTCCTAGCAAGTTGGTAGCCTTAACTTAGCATTCAGTCCGTATTAAGTAAAATAGATTATTGTAATGTATTTCCATTCTTGGCTTTAAAAGTAGCTTCACACTAAACATTACATTTCCAGGTTGGATGGTATTTGCAGTTTTCTGTTGTGCTTCTTTTGCTGGTCGTTGGTTTACCAGAGCATTTGCTGTATCGTCCTTGGGAAAGACTCTTTGGTAGTAGGGATCCTTCCAGGTAATCTTGTCCAAAAACCTACAGGTTGTAGGTTTGGAGTTTTGATTTGGCGTGAAGGTGTCACACCCTGATCTGGTTCACCTGTCCTTGTGATTGTCTCCACCCCCTCCAGGTGTCGCTTATTATCACTTGTGTTTCCTGTATCTCGGTGCCAGTTCGTCTTGTTTGCAAAGTCAAACAGCGTTTCTTCCTTGCTCCTATTTTTCCCGGTCTCTGTTTGTTTCTAGTCTTCCTGGTTTCGGCCCCTGCCTGTCCTGACTCCGAAACCGCCTGCCTGACCACCAGCCGGCCTATCCCCTTGTACTATTTTGGACTCGGATCTGGTTTCTGACCCCTGCCTGGCCTGACCTCGAGACTGCCTATCGTCTGGTACTGTTTGGACTCTGACCTGGTTTATGAACTCTCGCCTGTCCCCAACCTGCCTTTGCCTACTTCCTTTGTTATAATAAATATTGGAGCTCTACAATCTGCCTTCTGTGTCTGCATTTGGGTCTCGCCTTGTGCCCTTATAGAAGGTTATGTTGTGGAGAGTAGTATCCTGTGTGTGTCCTTGTAGAATAATCAAGGTTTATCTAAGAAAAATCCAGGTTTATCTAACTCTAAACCTATCTTTTTGTAAAAATATGCTGAAAAATCCAGGAGCTCATCTGCTCATGACCCCTCTCTCTATCGACTGTCTCTCTCTCTCTATCGCTCCCCTGTCTCTCTCTCTCTCTCTCTCGCTCCCCCGTCTCTCTCTATCGCTCCCCCGTCTCTCTCTCTCTATCGCTCCCCTGTCTCTCGCTCTCTCTCTCTCTCTCGCTCCCCTGTCTCTCTCTCGCTCCCCTGTCTCTCTCTCTCTCTCTCTCGCGCTCCCCTGTCTCTCTATCGCTCCCCCGTCTCTCTTTCTCTCTCGGTCCCCTCTCTCTTTCGCTCTAAGGTTAGGTCTGGGTCTGGATCTGGGCTAGGAGTGTCTGCTAGGGGGGACTGAGGAAGGTTAGGTCTGGATCTGGGCTAGGAGTGTCTGCTAGGGGGGACTGAGGAAGGTTAGGTCTGGATCTGGGCTAGGAGTGTCTGCTAGGGGGGACTGAGGAAGGTTAGGTCTGGATCTGGGCTAGGAGTGTCTGCTATGGGGGAACTGAGGAAGGTTAGGTCTGGGTCTGGATCTGGGCTAGGAGTGTCTGCTAGGGGGTACTGAGGAAGGTTAGGTCTGGATCTGGGCTAGGAGTGTCTGCTATGGGGGAACTGAGGAAGGTTAGGTCTGGGTCTGGATCTGGGCTATGAGTGTCTGCTATGGGGGAACTGAGGAAGGTTAGGTCTGGATCTGGGCTAGGAGTGTCTGCTAGGGGGGACTGAGGAAGGTTAGGTCTGGATCTGGGCTAGGAGTGTCTGCTATGGGGGAACTGAGGAAGGTTAGGTCTGGATCTGGGCAAGGAGTGTCTGCTATGGGGGAACTGAGGAAGGTTAGGTCTGGGTCTGGATCTGGGCGAGGAGTGTCTGCTATGGGGGAACTGAGGAAGGTTAGGTCTGGGTCTGGATCTGGGCTAGGAGTGTCTGCTATGGGGGAACTGAGGAAGGTTAGGTCTGGATCTGGGCTAGGAGTGTCTGCTAGGGGGGACTGAGGAAGGTTAGGTCTGGGTCTGGATCTGGGCTAGGAGTGTCTGCTAGGGGGGACTGAGGAAGGTTAGGTCTGGGTCTGGATCTGGGCTAGGAGTGTCTGCTAGGGGGGACTGAGGAAGGTTAGGTCTGGGTCTGGATCTGGGCTAGGAGTGTCTGCTAGGGGGGACTGAGGAAGGTTAGGTCTGGGTCTGGATCTGGGCTAGGAGTGTCTGCTATGGGGGAACTGAGGAAGGTTAGGTCTGGGTCTGGATCTGGGCTAGGAGTGTCTGCTAGGGGGGACTGAGGAAGGTTAGGTCTGGGTCTGGATCTGGGCTAGGAGTGTCTGCTAGGGGGGACTGAGGAAGGTTAGGTCTGGATCTGGGCTAGGAGTGTCTGCTAGGGGGAACTGAGGAAGGTTAGGTCTGGGTCTGGATCTGGGCTAGGAGTGTCTGCTAGGGGGGACTGAGGAAGGTTAGGTCTGGATCTGGGCTAGGAGTGTCTGCTAGGGGGGACTGAGGAAGGTTAGGTCTGGATCTGGGCTAGGAGTGTCTGCTAGGGGGAACTGAGGAAGGTTAGGTCTGGGTCTGGGCTAGGAGTGTCTGCTAGGGGGGACTGAGGAAGGTTAGGTCTGGGTCTGGATCTGGGCGAGGAGTGTCTGCTAGGGGGGACTGAGGAAGGTTAGGTCTGGGTCTGGATCTGGGCTAGGAGTGTCTGCTAGGGGGGACTGAGGAAGGTTAGGTCTGGATCTGGGCTAGGAGTGTCTGCTATGGGGGAACTGAGGAAGGTTAGGTCTGGGTCTGGGCTAGGAGTGTCTGCTAGGGTGGACTGAGGAAGGTTAGGTCTGGATCTGGATCTGGGCTAGGAGTGTCTGCTAGGGGGGACTGAGGAAGGTTAGGTCTGGATCTGGGCTAGGAGTGTCTGCTATGGGGGAACTGAGGAAGGTTAGGTCTGGGTCTGGGCTAGGAGTGTCTGCTAGGGGGAACTGAGGAAGGTTAGGTCTGGGTCTGGGCTAGGAGTGTCTGCTAGGGGGGACTGAGGAAGGTTAGGTCTGGATCTGGATCTGGGCTAGGAGTGTCTGCTAGGGGGGACTGAGGAAGGTTAGGTCTGGATCTGGGCGAGGAGTGTCTGCTAGGGGGGAACTGAGGAAGGTTAGGTCTGGGTCTGGATCTGGGCTAGGAGTGTCTGCTAGGGGGGACTGAGGAAGGTTAGGTCTGGATCTGGGCTAGGAGTGTCTGCTAGGGGGGACTGAGGAAGGTTAGGTCTGGGTCTGGGCTAGGAGTGTCTGCTAGGGGGGACTGAGGAAGGTTAGGTCTGGATCTGGATCTGGGCTAGGAGTGTCTGCTAGGGGGGACTGAGGAAGGTTAGGTCTGGATCTGGGCGAGGAGTGTCTGCTAGGGGGGAACTGAGGAAGGTTAGGTCTGGGTCTAGATCTGGGCTTGGAGTGTCTGCTAGGGGGGACTGAGGAAGGTTAGGTCTGGATCTGGGCTAGGAGTGTCTGCTATGGGGGAACTGAGGAAGGTTAGGTCTGGGTCTGGATCTGGGCTAGGATTGTCTGCTAGGGGGGACTGAGGAAGGTTAGGTCTGGATCTGGGCTAGGAGTGTCTGCTAGGGGGGACTGAGGAAGGTTAGGTCTGGATCTGGTCGAGGAGTGTCTGCTAGGGGGGAACTGAGGAAGATTAGGTCTGGGTCTGGATCTGGGCTAGGAGTGTCTGCTAGGGGGGACTGAGGAAGGTTAGGTCTGGATCTGGGCTAGGAGTGTCTGCTATGGGGGAACTGAGGAAGGTTAGGTCTGGGTCTGGATCTGGGCTAGGAGTGTCTGCTAGGGGGGACTGAGGAAGGTTAGGTCTGGATCTGGGCTAGGAGTGTCTGCTATGGGGGAACTGAGGAAGGTTAGGTCTGGGGCTGGATCTGGGCTAGGAGTGTCTGCTAGGGGGGACTGAGGAAGGTTAGGTCTGGATCTTGGCTAGGAGTGTCTGCTAGGGGGGACTGAGGAAGGTTAGGTCTGGATCTGGGCTAGGAGTGTCTGCTAGGGGGGACTGGGGAAGGTTAGGTCTGGATCTGGGCTAGGAGTGTCTGCTATGTGGGAACTGAGGAAGGTTAGGTCTGGGTCTGGATCTGGGCGAGGAGTGTCTGCTAGGGGGGACTGAGGAAGGTTAGGTCTGGATCTGAGCTAGGAGTGTCTGCTAGGGGGGAACTGAGGAAGGTTAGGTCTGGGTCTGGGCTAGGAGTGTGGCTAGGGGGGAACTGAGGAAGGTTAGGTCTGGATCTGGGCTAGGAGTGTCTACTAGGGGGGAACTGAGGAAGGTTAGGTCTGGGTCTGGGCTAGGAGTGTCTGCTAGGGGGGAACTGAGGAAGGTTAGGTCTGGGTCTGGGCTAGGAGTGTCTGCTATGGGGGACTGAGGAAGGTTAGGTCTGGGCTAGGAGTGTCTGCTAGGGGGACTGAGGAAGGTTAGGTCTGGGCTAGGAGTGTCTGCTAGGGGGGACTGAGGAAGGTTAGGTCTGGGCTAGGAGTGTCTGCTAGGGGGGACTGAGGAAGGTTAGGTCTGGGCTAGGAGTGTCTGCTAGGGGGGACTGAGGAAGGTTAGGTCTGGGCTAGGAGTGTCTGCTAGGGGGGACTGAGGAAGGTTAGGTCTGGGCTAGGAGTGTCTGCTAGGGGGGACTGAGGAAGGTTAGGTCTGGGCTAGGAGTATCTGCTAGGGGGGACTGAGGAAGGTTAGGTCTGGGCTAGGAGTGTCTGCTAGGGGGGACTGAGGAAGGTTAGGTCTGGGCTAGGAGTGTCTGCTAGGGGGGAGTTTCACTTTGTGTCTGCAGTTTTTCTATTAGTTGGAACAACACGTTTACATTTTTATCGATTAATGTCATTTTGTTTCAGGAATCCACTTACATTTATTTTATCTATAGTGTCTGTAAATAAAGGTGTTTCTGGCACAAGAAATTGGTGGCATCTTAATTGGGGAGGACTGGCTTGTTGTAATGGCTGGAACAGAATGAATGCGATGATTCGCTCCGTTCCAGCCATTATTATGAGCCGTCCTCCCTCAGCAGCCTCCTCTGTGTTTCTGATGTTCTTTCCTCTTACAATCAATTGCAGTACTCCTCTTAAAACAGCTGCCTAACAATCAACTACAGTACTGCTCTTAAAACAGATGCCTTAAAATCAACTACAGTACTCCTCTTAAAACGATCAAAACTATCAACAATTGCAAAGATTTCCCAGAGATTGTATCTTGTTGAGAGTGATTATCAGATTTAGAATCTATTTTCAGTCCAATCTCTGTGGAAGGTTAGGGTTATGTTTCCCTCTCCAGGATGATGATTGTCCACATGTTGTGTCACTTCAGACCAGACCTTATAGCTGGTTGAGTTAGCTGTCCACATGTTTTGTTTCTAGTTGTCCATATGTTGTTCCTCAGAGGAGGTATTCCATCATGAAAAATGTCCGTTGCTGGGGCCTGATGGACAGAGAGGAGCAGCCCATGTGTTTTTACTTGGTTATAGCGTGAGTGTGGTAGGATACTTGTTAAGGTTGGTATGTGGCGTTGCACTTGTTGAGAGGCTTCCTGCCATTAGATCTCCGTCTGGCATGGAGATGTAAAGAATTAACTTTACTGTCCCAGCCGGTGTTAATGACCCAACCGTCTCATTGTGGTTCTGCACTGTAGGTCCCAGCCAGTGTTAATGACCCGGCCGTCTCACTGTGGCTCTGCACTGTAGGTCCCAGCCGGTGTTAATGACCCGACCGTCTCACTGTGGCTCTGCTCTGTAGGTCCCAGCCGGTGTTAATGACCCGACCGTCTCACTGTGGTTCTGCACTGTAGGTCCCAGCCGGTGTTAATGACCCGACCGTCTCACTGTGGCTCTGCACTGTAGGTCCCAGCCAGTGTTAATGACCCGGCCGTCTCACTGTGGTTCTGCACTGTAGGTCCCAGCCGGTGTTAATGACCCGACCGTCTCACTGTGGTTCTGCTCTGTAGGTCCCAGCCGGTGTTAATGACCAGACCGTCTCACTGTGGTTCTGCACTGTAGGTCCCAGCTGGTGTTAATGACCCGACCGTCTCACCGTGGTCCTGCTCTGTAGGTCCCAGCCAGGACTAATGTTCCAACCCTCTCACCGTGGTCCTGCTGTCATCTCAATAATGAGGGGAAACCATCCAGGGTGTTTGTCTAGTAGTAGTGTTCCAGGGTAGTGTTTGTCTAGTCGTAGTGTTCCAGGGTAGTGTTTGTCTAGTAGTAGTGTTCCAGGGTAGTGTTTGTCTAGTAGTAGTGTTCCAGGGTAGTGTTTGTCTAGTAGTAGTGTTCCAGGGTAGTGTTTGTCTAGTAGTAGTGTTCCAGGGTAGTGTTTGTCTAGTAGTAGTGTTCCAGGGTAGTGCTTGCCTAGTAGTAGTGTTCCAGGGTAGTGTTTGTCTAGTAGTAGTGTTCCAGGGTAGTGTTTGTCTAGTAGTAGTGTTCCAGGGTAGTGTTTGTCTAGTAGTAGTGTTCCAGGGTAGTGCTTGCCTAGTAGTAGTGTTCCAGGGTCGTGTTTGTCTAGTAGTAGTGTTCCAGGGTAGTGTTTGTCTAGAAGTAGTGTTCCAGGGTAGTGCTTGCCTAGTAGTAGTGTTCCAGGGTAGTGCTTGCCTAGTAGTAGTGTTCCAGGGTAGTGTTTGTCTAGTAGTGTTCCAGGGTAGTGTTTGCCTAGTAGTAGGGTTCCAGGCAGTGTTTGTCTATGTGTATGTACTACTGTATGAGTCAGACCATTACTACTGATGGTCAAAGACCAGTTCATCCTGGCACCACTACCGGTAGAATGACCATTGTCCTGTAACCATGGTACCACTACAGGTAGAATAACCATTATACTGTAACCATGGTACACCTACTGGAAAATTTGACCATTATCCTGTAACCATGGTACCACTACTGGTAGAATGACCATTATACTGTAACCATTTCACCACTACCAGTATAATAACCATTATACTGTAACCATGGCACCACTACCAGTAAAATAACCATTATTCTGTAACCATGGCACCACTACCAGTAAAATAACCATTATACTGTAACCATGGCACCACTACCAGTATAATAACCATTATACTGTAACCATTTCACCACTACCAGTATAATAACCATTATACTGTAACCATGGCACCACTACCAGTAAAATAACCATTATACTGTAACCATTTCACCACTACCAATATAATAACCATTATACTGTAACCATGGCACCACTACCAGTAAAATAACCATTATACTGTAACCATTTCACCACTACCAGTATAATAACCACTATACTGTAACCATGGCACCACTACCAGTAAAATAACCATTATTCTGTAACCATGGCACCACTAACAGTAAAATAACCATTATTCTGTAACCATGGCACCACTAACAGTAAAATAACCATTATCCTGTAACCATGGCACCACTAACAGTAAAATAACCATTATTCTGTAACCATTTCACCACTACCAGTATAAAAACCATTATACTGTAACCATGGCACCACTACCAGTAAAATAACCATTATACTGTAACCATTTCACCACTACCAGTATAATAACCATTATACTGTAACCATGGCACCACTACCAGTAAAATAACCATTATTCTGTAACCATGGCACCACTAACAGTAAAATAACCATTATTCTGTAACCATGGCACCACTAACAGTAAAATAACCATTATCCTGTAACCATGGTACCACTACCAGTAAAATAACCATTATACTGTAACCATGGTACCACTACCGGTAGAATAACCATTATACTGTAACCATTTCATCACTACCAGTAAAATAACCGTTATACTGTATCCATGGTACCACTACCAGTAAAATAACCATTATACTGTAACCATGGTACCAATACCAGTAGAATAACTATTTAACTGTAACCATGGTACCACTACCAGTAAAATAACCATTATTCTGTAACCATTTCACCACTACCAGTAAAATAACCATTATCCTGTAACCACGGTACCACTACCAGTAAAATAACCATTATACTGTAACCATGGTACCAATACCAGTAAAATAACCATTATACTGTATCCATGGTACTACTATCAGTAGAATAACCATTATCCTGTAACCATGGTAACAATTCCAGTAAAATAACCATTATACTGTATCCATGGTACCACTACTGTAACCATGGTACACCTACTGGTAGAATAACCATTATCCTGTAACCATGGTACCACTACCAGTAAAATAACCATTATACTGTAACCATGGTACCACTACCGGTAGAATGACCATTATACTGTAACCATGGCACCACTAACAGTAAAATAACCATTATTCTGTAACCATTTCACCACTACCAGTATAATAACCATTATACTGTAACCATGGCACCACTACCAGTAAAATAACCATTATACTGTAACCATTTCACCACTACCAGTATAATAACCATTATACTGTAACCATGGCACCACTACCAGTAAAATAACCATTATTCTGTAACCATGGCACCACTAACAGTAAAATAACCATTATTCTGTAACCATGGCACCACTACCAGTAAAATAACCATTATACTGTAACCATTTCACCACTACCAGTATAATAACCATTATACTGTATCCATGGCACCACTACCGGTAGAATAACCATTATCCTGTAACCATGGTACCACTACCAGTAAAATAACCATTACACTGTAACCATGGTACCACTACCGGTAGAATAACCATTATACTGTATCCATGGTACCACTACCAGTAAAATAACCATTATACTGTAACCATGGTACCACTACCGGTAGAATAACAATTATACTGTAACCATGGTACCACTACCAGTAAAATAACCATTATACTGTATCCATGGTACCACTATCAGTAGAATAACCATTATACTGTAACCATGGTACCAATACCAGTAAAATAACCATTATACTGTATCCATGGTACCACTACCAGTAGAATAACCATTATACTGTAACCATGGTACCAATACCAGTATAATAACCATTATACTGTAACCATGGTACCACTACCAGTAAAATAACCATTATACTGTAACCATTTCACCACTACCAGTAGAATTACCATTATACTGTAACCATGGTACCACTACCGGTAGAATAACAATTATACTGTAACCATGGTACCACTACCAGTAAAATAACCATTATACTGTATCCATGGTACCACTATCAGTAGAATAACCATTATACTGTAACCATGGTACCACTACCAGTAAAATAACCATTATACTGTATCCATGGTACCACTATCAGTAGAATAACCATTATACTGTAACCATGGTACCAATACCAGTAAAATAACCATTATACTGTATCCATGGTACCACTACCAGTAAAATAACCATTATACTGTAACCATGGTACCAATACCAGTAAAATAACCATTATACTGTATCCATGGTACCACTACCGGTAGAATGACCATTATCCTGTAACCATGGTACCACTACCAGTAAAATAACCATTATACTGTAACCATTTCATCAATACCAGTAAAATAACCATTATACTGTATCCATGGTACCACTACCAGTAAAATAACCATTATACTGTAACCATGGTACCAATACCAGTAGAATAACCATTTAACTGTAACCATGGTACCACTACCAGTAAAATAACCATTATTCTGTAACCATTTCACCACTACCAGTAAAATAACCATTATACTGTAACCATGGTACCACTACCGGTAGAATGACCATTATACTGTAACCATGGTACACCTACTGGTAGAATAACCATTATCCTGTAACCATGGTACCACTACCGGTAGAATGACCATTATACTGTAACCATGGCACCACTAACAGTAAAATAACCATTATTCTGTAACCATTTCACCACTACCAGTATAATAACCATTATACTGTAACCATGGCACCACTACCAGTAAAATAACTATTATACTGTAACCATTTCACCACTACCAGTATAATAACCATTATACTGTAACCATGGCACCACTACCAGTAAAATAACCATTATTCTGTAACCATGGCACCACTAACAGTAAAATAACCATTATATGTAACCATGGCACCACTAACAGTAAAATAACCATTATCCTGTAACCAATGTACCACTACCAGTAAAATAACCATTATCCTGTAACCATGGTACCACTACCGGTAGAATAACCATTATCCTGTAACCATGGTACCACTACCAGTAAAATAACCATTATACTGTATCCATGGTACCACTATCAGTAGAATAACCATTATTCTGTAACCATGGCACCACTATCAGTAGAATAACCATTATACTGTAACCATGGTACCAATACCAGTAAAATAACCATTATACTGTATCCATGTTACCACTACCAGTAGAATAACCATTATACTGTAACCATGGTACCAATACCAGTAAAATAACCATTATACTGTATCCATGGTACCACTACCAGTAAAATAACCATTATTCTGTAGCCATGGTAGCCATACCAGTAGAATAAGCATTATACTGTAACCATGATACCACTACCAGTAAAATAACCATTATACTGTAACCATGGTACCACTACTGGTAGAATAACCATTATACTGTAACCATGGTACCAATACCAGTAAAATAACCATTATCCTGTAACCATGGTACCACTACCAGTAAAATAACCATTATACTGTAACCATTTCACCACTACCAGTATAATAACCATTATACTGTAACCATGGTACCAATACCAGTAGAATAACCATTATACTGTAACCATGGTACCACTACCAGTAAAATAACCATTATACTGTAACCATGGCACCACTACCAGTAAAATAACCATTATACTGTAACCATGGTACCAATACCAGTAAAATAACCATTATACTGTAACCATGGTACCACTACCAGTAGAACAACCATTATACTGTAACCATGGTACCACTACCAGTAAAATAACCATTATACTGTAACCATGGCACCACTACCAGTAAAATAACCATTATACTGTAACCATGGTACCAATACCAGTAAAATAACCATTATACTGTAACCATGGTACCACTACCAGTAGAACAACCATTATACTGTAACCATGGTACCACTACCAGTAGAATAACCTTTATACTGTAACCATTTCACCACTACCAGTAAAATAACCATTATACTGTATCCATGGTACCACTACCAGTAAAATAACCATTATCCTGTAACCATGGCACCACTACCAGTAGAATAACCATTATACTGTAACCATGGTACCACTACCAGTAAAATAACCATTATCCTGTAACCATGGCACCACTACCAGTAAAATAACCATTATACTGTAACCATGGTACCACTACCAGTAAAATAACCATTATACTGTAACCATGGCACCACTAACAGTAAAATAACCATTATCCTGTAACCATGGCACCACTACCAGTAAAATAACCATTATACTGTAACCATGGTACCACTACCAGTAAAATAACCATTATACTGTAACCATGGTACCACTACCAGTAAAATAACCATTATCCTGTAACCATGGTACCACTACCAGTAAAATAACCATTATACTGTAACCATGGTACCACTACCAGTAAAATAACCATTATCCTGTAACCATGGCACCACTACCAGTAAAATAACCATTATACTGTAACCATGGTACCACTACCAGTAAAATAACCATTATACTGTAACCATGGCACCACTAACAGTAAAATAACCATTATCCTGTAACCATGGCACCACTACCAGTAAAATAACCATTATACTGTAACCATGGTACCACTACCAGTAAAATAACCATTATACTGTAACCATGGTACCACTACCAGTAAAATAACCATTATCCTGTAACCATGGCACCACTACCAGTATAATAACCATTATCCTGTAACCATGGCACCACTACCAGTATAATAACCATTATCCTGTAACCATGGCACCACTACCAGTTGATCAAAGCAACAACAGCTCCTCGGGCGCCCAATGTCGCAGACCCCGCACCTCTCCGATTCAGAGGGGTGGACCTTGTGTTCAATTAACAATAAAAATAAATGTAATCCTTTAATTATACTGTAACCATGGCAACACTAGCAGTAGAATAACCTGTAACCCTTCACAATAATATTCCATTTTTAAAAGGTATATAAAGTGGTTATAATTACATTATTAACGATTATTTAATCATTTGGAAATGCATTATCAAAATATTGCAACCGCTGGTCAGTGTTTGCCAAATAGTGAGCCAATATTTACCTCTAGTTATTAACCATTTGAAAATATACTTACAGATGCTTATAAGATGAATCCTTATGTATCATCATTCAACCTTATTTTCAATAGTTGGTTGGTTTTTATGATTTATTTTTATTTTTATTTTTATTATTTCTTGAGCCACCTTTGAAGCCCTGATGCCCTGTACACCCAGGACATTATTATCATTCCCCCTTACCAGATTATATCAATACACATTTACCACTTCTCTGTGATAGTCCAAGTATGGTGAACACTTTGCTGTGAAGTGGTAACTGTCATACCTTTGGTTGTGGAGGAGGTATCCTCTCACAACATTGAATGTTTTGTTCTTCATACCCACCATTCATTGACTGAACATATTGAACAGTGTTAAATCTTCTCTCACGTATGTAGTGAGGAGTACCCAATATTGCTTATAAGTACGTCTAAGCTCTCTCTGAGTGAGCTCTCAAATCATCTAGAAATGATTCGCGTTCCAAACGATATGGTCTTGCTTTCCATAACTTCTAGAGACACAAAGGAATTCTCCGGTTGGAACAATATTGGATAGTTATGATAACAACATCCTGAAGATTAATTCTCTACTTAGTTTGACCAGTTTATTCGACCTGTTATATAACTTTTTGAAGTTTTTGTCCGAGTTCGCTGCATCTGCGCGAGCGTTTGGACATGTGCACTAAACATGCTAGCAAAAGTAGCTACTTAGACATAAGTAATGGACATTATCGAACAAAACAACGATTTATTGTGGAACTAGGATTCCTGGGAGTGCATTATGATGAAGATCATCAAAGGTAAGGGAATATTTATGATGTAATTTCGTATTTCTGTTGACTCCAACATGGCGGAGAAATGTTGTTATATCTGAGCGCCGTCTCAGATTATTGCATGGTGCGCTTTTTCCGTAAAGTTTTTTTTGAAAATCTGACACAGAGGTTGCATTAAGAACAAGCGTATCTTTAATTCTATGTTAAACATGTATCTTTCATCAAAGTTTATGATGAGTATTTCTGTTATTTGACGTGGGTCTCTGCAATTTCTCCGGATATTTTGGAGGCATTTCTGAACATGGCGCCAATGTAAACCGAGATTTGTGGATATAAATATGCACATTATCGAACAAAACACAAATGTATTGTGTAACATGATGTCCTATGAGTGTCATCTGATGAAGATCATCAAAGGTTAGTGATTAATTTTATCTCTATTTCTGGTTTTTGTGACTACTATCTTTGGCTGGGAAAATGGCTGTGTTTTTCTGTGGCTATGGACTGAGCTAACATAATTGTTTGATGTGCTTTCGCCGTAAATCCTTTTTGAAATCAGACATGTTGGCTGGATTCACAACATGTGTAGCTTTAATTTGGTGTCTTTCATGTGTGATTTAATGAAAGATTGATTTTAATAGTAATATATTTGAATTTGGCGCGCTACATTTTTTCTGGCTTTTGGCCAAGTGGGACGCTACCGTCCCACATATTCCAGAGAAGTTAACAAACAGATCACGACCATTTCAAATCTCACTGTACCTTCTCCGCTATGCAATCTGGTTTCCGAGCTGGTCACGGGTGCACCTCAGACACGCTCAAGGTCCTAAACAATATCATAACCGCTATCGATAAAAGACAGTACTGTGCAGCCGTCTTCATCGACCTGGCCAAGGCTGGAAGCTGCAGAGATGGAGAGAGAGGGACAGAAACAGAGCGCTCATCCATAACATTGATAAGTACAATAAACATCACTTAAAATGAACATGAAAGCTTGTCTGCATATTCCTTATACCAAACTGTTACTGAAGGGAGGTAAGAATAATGTGTGTAATGTATGAACTGAGACCGCTAAGTTAACAATGTGGGTCGACACACAAGTTAAGGTAGCTGAAAACAGAGCAGGAAGGGGGAGATGAGTGTGTGTGCGTGGTTAATTTACCAAATGATGCCCGCGGCCAGACTTCTCCGTCACATTACCTTATTCCTCTCTTGAAGCGACCAGGTTCGGAAGCCGGGATAGGTTGTCCGACCATGACATTTTATTTTCCTGCCTTGTGACGGACACAGAACCGGAAGGGCTGGAGCTCCAGTCAAGCGAGAATTCTACTCCTTCATGGTCTGGATGTCAGGTCAGGGCTCTGCTGTCCGTGTGCACATCACATTCTCTCCCAAGAAGGTAGAACCGGAGGCTATCTAGTGCCCAATTTATGGTCAGGCACTCCTTCTCGATGGTCTAATACCTGGTATCTCTGGGCAAGAGCTTCTGACTCAGGTACAGCACGGGGAGCTCTTTTCCTGGCTCAATTTGGCCAGTACCACTCCAATTCCCACAGCCGAAGCGTCCACCTGTACAAGGAAACTCTTCTGAAAATCAGGGCTCTGGAGAACAGGGGACGAGCACAGATGTTTTTTCAGCATTATGAACGCTTCCTCACACACCTCAGTCCACTTCACAGGGTTGCTAGCCACCTTGTTGGTCAGAGGAACTGCGATGGTCGAGAACTGGGGAATGAATCTCTGGTACCATCTTGCCAGACCTAGGAATGACTTCACCTGTGACTTGGTTCTAGGTTGAGAGCTGTTCCTGATGGACTCCACTTTGTCCAGTCTCCGGAGTGGCGCACTGCATCTCAGTGCAAGAGGTGTCAACATAGTACCTGGTTAGAATCCAGGCTGTGTCACATCCGGCCGTGATTGGGAGTCCCATAGGGCGGCGCACAATTGGCCTAGCATTGTCTGGGTTTGGCAGGAGTAGGTCGTCAATATAAACAAGAATTTGTTCTTAAACACCCCTGGATAAGTCATTCTATTGTTTAACCTCTTGAGCCTATGGGGGGTGCTATTTCGATCTTGGAAAAATTGGTCTCCAAATTAAACTGCCTAGTACTCAATTCTTGCTCGTACAATATGCATATTATTATTATTATTGGATAGAAAACACTCTCTAGTTTCTAAAACCGTTGGAATTATGTCTCTGAGTGAAACAGAACTCATTCTACAGCACTTTTCCTGCCAGGGAGTGAGATTTCAGAAATCTTGGCCTCTGTTCCCAGGTCAGTTTTTAGGTCCCTGTGAATGCTATGGGGCTACAAACACTGCCTACGCCTTCCTCTAGATGTCAGTAAGTGGTGACAATTTGAATGGAGTCGATTGCGCAATCTGGGACTTTATAAAAGACCAAAGGCCGGAAGTACCTTTCTTTTCTTCCCTGCGCTTGACGCACGATGGACGTCGGACTGGCCTCCTTCCAAGCTTTGGTTTAGCCAGTAATATTTCTCCGGTCATGTTTTTACTCGTTATAGGTGTTAAAGACATCATAAGGTAGTTAATTTAAACCGTTTTATAGCAATTTATATCCGTTTAGTGCGATTTTCTGGCATTTCTTTGTGACGCACTTCCAATAGTTGGACACTTTTCCAGTACATGCCGAACGTTAGTGGCCATTTCGACAGGACAAGAGGACATCTTTCGACCAAAAGACGATTAGAACGGAGAAAGGATACATTGCCCAAGATTCTGATGGAAGACCAGCTCATAGTAAGAACTATTTATGATGATAAATCGTTGTTCTGTTGAAAAATGTTAAACGCATATATCGCCATTTTTGGGGATCCATAATAAACCCCAGGAAGAGTAGCTGCTGCCTTGACAGGAACTAATGGGGATCTATAATAAACCCCAGGAAGAGTAGCTGCTGCCCCCACAGGAACTAATGGGGATCCATAATAAACCCCAGGAAGAGTAGCTGCTGCCTTGGCAGGAACTAATGGGGATCCATAATAAACTCCAGGAAGAGTAGCTGCTGCCTTGGCAGGAACTAATGGGGATCCATAATAAACCCCAGGAAGAGTAGCTGCTGCCTTGGCAGGAACTAATGGGGATCCATAATAAACCCCAGGTAGAGTAGCTGCTGCCTTGGCAGGAACTAATGGGGATCCATAATAAACCCCAGGTAGAGTAGTTGCTGCCTTGGCAGGAACTAATGGGGATCCATAATAAACCCCAGGAAGAGTAGCTGCTGCCTTGGCAGGGACTAATGGTGATCCATAATAAACCCCAGGAAGAGTAGCTGCTGCCTTGGCAGGAACTAATGGAGATCCATAATAAACCCCAGGAAGAGTAGCTGCTGCCTTGGCAGGAACTAATGGAGATCCATAATAAACCCCAGGAAGAGTAGCTGCTGCCTTGGCAGGAACTAATGGGGATCCATAATAAACCCCAGGAAGAGTAGCTGCTGCCTTGGCAGGAACTAATGGGGATCCATAATAAACTCCAGGAAGAGTAGCTGCTGCCTTGGCAGGAACTAATGGGGATCCATAATAAACCCCAGGAAGAGTAGCTGCTGCCTTGGCAGGAACTAATGGGGATCCATAATAAACCCCAGGTAGAGTAGCTGCTGCCTTGGCAGGAACTAATGGGGATCCATAATAAACCCCAGGTAGAGTAGTTGCTGCCTTGGCAGGAACTAATGGGGATCCATAATAAACCCCAGGAAGAGTAGCTGCTGCCTTGGCAGGGACTAATGGTGATCCATAATAAACCCCAGGAAGAGTAGCTGCTGCCTTGGCAGGAACTAATGGAGATCCATAATAAACCCCAGGAAGAGTAGCTGCTGCCTTGGCAGGAACTAATGGAGATCCATAATAAACCCCAGGAAGAGTAGCTGCTGCCTTGGCAGGAACTAATGGGGATCCATAATAAACCCCAGGAAGAGTAGCTGCTGCCTTGGCAGGAACTAATGGGGATCCATAATAAACCCCAGGAAGAGTAGCTGCTGCCTTGGCAGGAACTAATGGGGATCCATAATAAACACCAGGAAGAGTAGCTGCTGCCTTGGCAGGAACTAATGGGGATCCATAATAAACCCCAGGTAGAATAGCTGCTGCCTTGGCAGGAACTAATGGGGATCCATAATAAACCCCAGGAAGAGTAGCTGCTGCCTTGGCAGGAACTAATGGGGATCCATAATAAACCCCAGGAAGAGTAGCTGCTGCCTTGGCAGGAACTAATGGGGATCCATAATAAACCCCAGGGAGAGTAGCTGCTGCCTTGGCAGGAACTAATGGAGATCCATTATAAACCCCAGGAAGAGTAGCTGCTGCCTTGGCAGGAACTAATGGAGATCCATAATAAACCCCAGGAAGAGTAGCTGCTGCCTTGGCAGGAACTAATGGGGATCCATAATAAACCCCAGGAAGAGTAGCTGCTGCCTTGGCAGGAACTAATGGGGATCCATAATAAACCCCAGGAAGAGTAGCTGCTGCCCCCACAGGAACTAATGGGGATCCATAATAAACCCCAGGAAGAGTAGCTGCTGCCTTGGCAGGAACTAATGGGGATCCATAATAAACACCAGGAAGAGTAGCTGCTGCCTTGGCAGGAACTAATGGGGATCCATAATAAACCCCAGGAAGAGTAGCTGCTGCCTTGGCAGGAACTAATGGGGATCCATAATAAACCCCAGGAAGAGTAGCTGCTGCCTTGGTAGGAACTAATGGGGATCCATAATAAACCCCAGGAAGAGTAGCTGCTGCCTTGGCAGGAACTAATGGGGATCCATAATAAACCCCAGGAAGAGTAGCTGCTGCCTTGGCAGGAACTAATGGGGATCCATAATAAACCCCAGGTAGAGTAGCTGCTGCCTTGGCAGGAACTAATGGGGATCCATAATAAACCCCAGGTAGAGTAGTTGCTGCCTTGGCAGGAACTAATGGGGATCCATAATAAACCCCAGGAAGAGTAGCTGCTGCCTTGGCAGGAACTAATGGTGATCCATAATAAACCCCAGGAAGAGTAGCTGCTGCCTTGGCAGGAACTAATGGAGATCCATAATAAACCCCAGGAAGAGTAGCTGCTGCCTTGGCAGGAACTAATGGAGATCCATAATAAACCCCAGGAAGAGTAGCTGCTGCCTTGGCAGGAACTAATGGGGATCCATAATAAACCCCAGGAAGAGTAGCTGCTGCCTTGGCAGGAACTAATGGGGATCCATAATAAACCCCAGGAAGAGTAGCTGCTGCCTTGGCAGGAACTAATGGGGATCCATAATAAACACCAGGAAGAGTAGCTGCTGCCTTGGCAGGAACTAATGGGGATCCATAATAAACCCCAGGTAGAGTAGCTGCTGCCTTGGCAGGAACTAATGGGGATCCATAATAAACCCCAGGAAGAGTAGCTGCTGCCTCGGCAGGAACTAATGGGGATCCATAATAAACCCCAGGAAGAGTAGCTGCTGCCTTGGCAGGAACTAATGGGGATCCATAATAAACCCCAGGAAGAGTAGCTGCTGCCTTGGCAGGAACTAATGAGGATCCATAATAAACCCCAGGAAGAGTAGCTGCTGCCTTGGCAGGAACTAATGGGGATCCATAATAAACCCAAGGAAGAGTAGCTGCTGTCTTGGCAGGAACTAATGGGGATCCATAATAAACCCCAGGAAGAGTAGCTGCTGCCTTGGCAGGAACTAATGGTGATCCATAATAAACCCCAGGAAGAGTAGCTGCTGCCTTGGCAGGAACTAATGGGGATCCATAATAAACCCCAGGAAGAGTAGCTGCTGCCTTGACAGGAACTAATGGGGATCCATAATAAACCCCAGGTAGAGTAGCTGCTGCCTTGGCAGGAACTAATGGGGATCCATAATAAACACCAGGAAGAGTAGCTGCTGCCTTGGCAACAGGAACTAATGGGGATCCATAATAAACCCCAGGAAGAGTAGCTGCTGCCTTGACAGGAACTAATGGGGATCCATAATAAACCCCAGGAAAAGTAGCTGCTGCCTTGGCAGGAACTAATGGTGATCCATAACAAACCCCAGGAAGAGCAGCTGCTGCTTTGGCAGGAACTAATGGGGATCCATAATAAACCCCAGGAAGAGTAGCTGCTGCTTTGGCAGGAACTAATGGGGATCCATAATAAACCCCAGGAAGAGTAGCTGCTGCCTTGGCAGGAACTAATGGGGATCCATAATAAACCCCAGGAAGAGTAGCTGCTGCCTTGGCAGGAACTAATGGGGATCCATAATAAACCCCAGGAAGAGTAGCTGCTGCCTTGGCAGGAACTAATGGTGATCCATAATAAACCCCAGGAAGAGTAGCTGCTGCCTTGGCAGGAACTAATGGGGATCCACAATAAACCCCAGGAAGAGTAGCTGCTGCCTTGGCAGGAACTAATGGGGATCCATAATAGACCCCAGGAAGAGTAGCTGCTGCCTCGGCAGGAACTAATGGTGATCCATAATAAACCCCAGGAAGAGTAGCTGCTGCCTTGGCAGGAACTAATGGGGATCCATAATAAACCCCAGGAAGAGTAGCTGCTGCCCCCACAGGAACTAATGGGGATCCATAATAAACACCAGGAAGAGTAGCTGCTGCCTTGGCAGGAACTAATGGTGATCCATAATAAACCCCAGGAAGAGTAGCTGCTGCCTTGGCAGGAACTAATGGTGATCCATAATAAACCCCAGGAAGAGTAGCTGCTGCCTCGGCAGGAACTAATGGGGATCCATAATAAACCCCAGGGAGAGTAGCTGCTGCCTTGGCAGGAACTAATGGGGATCCATAATAAACCCCAGGAAGAGTAGCTGCTGCCTTGGCAGGAACTAATGGAGATCCATAATAAACCCCAGGAAGAGTAGCTGCTGCCTTGGCAGGAACTAATGGGGATCCATAATAAACCCCAGGTAGAGTAGCTGCTGCCTTGGCAGGAACTAATGGAGATCCATAATAAACCCCAGGAAGAGTAGCTGCTGCCTTAGCAGGAACTAATGGGGATCCATAATAAACCTCAGGAAGAGTAGCTGCTGCCTTGGCAGGAACTAATGGGGATCCATAATAAACCCCAGGAAGAGTAGCTGCTGCCTTGGCAGGAACTAATGGTGATCCATAATAAACCCCAGGAAGAGTAGCTGCTGCCTTGGCAGGAACTAATGGGGATCCATAATAAACCCCAGGAAGAGTAACTGCTGCCTTGGCAGGAACTAATGGGGATCCATAATAAACCCCAGGAAGAGTAGCTGCTGCCTTGGCAGGAACTAATGGGGATACATAATAAACCCCAGGAAGAGTAGCTGCTGCCTTGGCAGGAACTAATGGGGATCCATAATAAACCCCAGGAAGAGTAGCTGCTGCCCCCACAGGAACTAATGGTGATCCATAATAAACCCCAGGAAGAGTAGCTGCTGCTTTGGCAGGAACTAATGGTGATCCATAATAAACCCCAGGAAGAGTAGCTGCTGCCTTGGCAGGAACTAATGGGGATCCATAATAAACCCCAGGAAGAGTAGCTGCTGCCCCCACAGGAACTAATGGTGATCCATAATAAACCCCAGGAAGAGTAGCTGCTGCCTTGGCAGGAACTAATGGGGATCCATAATAAACCCCAGGAAGAGTAGCTGCTGCCTTGGCAGGAACTAATGGTGATCCATAATAAACTCCAGGAAGAGTAGCTGCTGCCTTGGCAGGAACTAATGGGGATCCATAATAAACCCCAGGAAGAGTAGCTACTCCCTTGGCAGGAACTAATGGTGATCCATAATAAACCCCAGGAAGAGTAGCTGCTGCCTTGGCAGGAACTAATGGGGATCCATAATAAACCCCAGGAAGAGTAACTGCTGCCTTGGCAGGAACTAATGGGGATCCATAATAAACCCCAGGATGAGTAACTGCTGCCTTGGCAGGAACTAATGGTGATCCATAATAAACCCCAGGAAGAGTAGCTGCTGCCTTGGCAGAAACTAATGGGGATCCATAATAAACCCCAGGAAGAGTAGCTGCTGCCTTGGCAGGAACTAATGGTGATCCATAATAAACCCCAGGAAGAGTAGCTGCTGCCTTGACAGGAACTAATGGGGATCCATAATAAACCCCAGGTAGAGTAGCTGCTGCCTTGGCAGGAACTAATGGGGATCCATAATAAACACCAGGAAGAGTAGCTGCTGCCTTGGCAACAGGAACTAATGGGGATCCATAATAAACCCCAGGAAGAGTAGCTGCTGCCTTGGCAGGAACTAATGGTGATCCATAATAGACCCCAGGAAGAGTAGCTGCTGCCTCGGCAGGAACTAATGGTGATCCATAATAAACCCCAGGAAGAGTAGCTGCTGCCTTGGCAGGAACTAATGGGGATCCATAATAAACCCCAGGAAGAGTAGCTGCTGCCCCCACACGAACTAATGGGGATCCATAATAAACACCAGGAAGAGTAGCTGCTGCCTTGGCAGGAACTAATGGTGATCCATAATAAACCCCAGGAAGAGTAGCTGCTGCCTTGGCAGGAACTAATGGTGATCCATAATAAACCCCAGGAAGAGTAGCTGCTGCCTCGGCAGGAACTAATGGGGATCCATAATAAACCCCAGGGAGAGTAGCTGCTGCCTTGGCAGGAACTAATGGGGATCCATAATAAACCCCAGGAAGAGTAGCTGCTGCCTTGGCAGGAACTAATGGAGATCCATAATAAACCCCAGGAAGAGTAGCTGCTGCCTTGGCAGGAACTAATGGGGATCCATAATAAACCCCAGGTAGAGTAGCTGCTGCCTTGGCAGGAACTAATGGAGATCCATAATAAACCCCAGGAAGAGTAGCTGCTGCCTTAGCAGGAACTAATGGGGATCCATAATAAACCTCAGGAAGAGTAGCTGCTGCCTTGGCAGGAACTAATGGGGATCCATAATAAACCCCAGGAAGAGTAGCTGCTGCCTTGGCAGGAACTAATGGTGATCCATAATAAACCCCAGGAAGAGTAGCTGCTGCCTTGGCAGGAACTAATGGGGATCCATAATAAACCCCAGGAAGAGTAACTGCTGCCTTGGCAGGAACTAATGGGGATCCATAATAAACCCCAGGAAGAGTAGCTGCTGCCTTGGCAGGAACTAATGGGGATCCATAATAAACCCCAGGAAGAGTAGCTGCTGCCTTGGCAGGAACTAATGGGGATCCATAATAAACCCCAGGAAGAGTAGCTGCTGCCCCCACAGGAACTAATGGTGATCCATAATAAACCCCAGGAAGAGTAGCTGCTGCTTTGGCAGGAACTAATGGTGATCCATAATAAACCCCAGGAAGAGTAGCTGCTGCCTTGGCAGGAACTAATGGGGATCCATAATAAACCCCAGGAAGAGTAGCTGCTGCCCCCACAGGAACTAATGGGGATCCATAATAAACCCCAGGAAGAGTAGCTGCTGCCTTGGCAGGAACTAATGGGGATCCATAATAAACCCCAGGAAGAGTAGCTGCTGCCTTGGCAGGAACTAATGGTGATCCATAATAAACTCCAGGAAGAGTAGCTGCTGCCTTGGCAGGAACTAATGGGGATCCATAATAAACCCCAGGAAGAGTAGCTACTCCCTTGGCAGGAACTAATGGTGATCCATAATAAACCCCAGGAAGAGTAGCTGCTGCCTTGGCAGGAACTAATGGGGATCCATAATAAACCCCAGGAAGAGTAACTGCTGCCTTGGCAGGAACTAATGGGGATCCATAATAAACCCCAGGATGAGTAACTGCTGCCTTGGCAGGAACTAATGGTGATCCATAATAAACCCCAGGAAGAGTAGCTGCTGCCTTGGCAGAAACTAATGGGGATCCATAATAAACCCCAGGAAGAGTAGCTGCTGCCTTGGCAGGAACTAATGGTGATCCATAATAAACCCCAGGAAGAGTAGCTGCTGCCTTGGCAGGAACTAACGGTGATCCATAATAAACCCCAGGAAGAGTAGCAGCTGCCTTGGCAGG
>NW_024057853.1:0-42331 GCF_016432855.1 Salvelinus namaycush
TGTGTTGAAATGAGATCCACTGTGTTGAAATGAGATCCACTGTGCTGAAATGAGATCCACTGTGCTGAGATGAGATCCACTATGCTGAAATAAGATCCACTGTCCAGAGATGAGATTCACTGTGTTGAAATGAGATTCACTGTGTTGAGATGAGATCCACTGTGTTGAGATGAGATCCACTGTGTTGAGATGAGATCCACTGTGCAGAGATGAGATCCACTGTGCAGAGATGAGATCCACTGTGCTGAGATGAGATCCACTGTGCTGAAATGAGATCCACTGTGCTGAAATGAGATCCACTGTGCTGAGATGAGATCCACTGTGTTGAAATGAGATCCACTGTGTTGAGATGAGATCCACAGTCCAGAGAAGAGATCCACTGTGCTGAGATGAGATCCACAGTCCAGAGATGAGATCCACAGTGTTGAGATGAGATCCACAGTGTTGAAATGAGATCCACTGTGCTGAGATGAGATCCATTGTGCAGATAAGAGATCCACTGTGCAGATATGAGATCCACTGTGCTGAGATGAGATCCACAGTCCAGAGAAGAGATCCACTGTGTTGAAATGAGATCCACTGTGTTGAGATGAGATCCACTGTGTTGAAATAAGATCCACTGTCCAGAGATGAGATACACTGTCCAGAGATGAGATACACTGTGTTGAAATGAGATCCACTGTGTTGAAATGAGATCCACTGTTCAGAGATGAGATACACTGTGTTGAAATGAGATCCACTGTGTTGAAATGAGATCCACTGTGTTGAAATGAGATCCACTGTGCTGAAATGAGATCCACTGTGCTGAGATGAGATCCACTATGCTGAAATAAGATCCACTGTCCAGAGATGAGATTCACTGTGTTGAAATGAGATCCACTGTGTTGAAATGAGATCCACTGTGTTGAGATGAGATCCACTGTGTTGAGATGAGATCCACTGTGCAGAGATGAGATCCACTGTGTTGAAATGAGATCCACTGTGCTGAGATGAGATCCACTGTGCTGAAATGAGATCCACTGTGCTGAGATGAGATCCACTGTGTTGAGATGAGATCCACTGTGCTGAGATGAGATCCACAGTCCAGAGAAGAGATCCACTGTCCTGAGATGAGATCCACAGTGTTGAGATGAGATCCAAAGTCCAGAGATGAGATCCACAGTCCAGAGATGAGATCCACTGTGCTGAGATGAGATCCATTGTGCAGATAAGAGATCCACTGTGCAGATATGAGATCCACTGTGCTGAGATGAGATCCACAGTCCAGAGAAGAGATCCACTGTGTTGAAATGAGATCCACTGTGTTGAGATGAGATCTACTGTGTTGAAATGAGATCCACTGTCCAGAGATGAGATACACTGTGTTGAATTGAGATCCACTGTGTTGAAATGAGATCCACTGTGTTGAAATGAGATCCACTGTGTTGAAATGAGATCCACTGTGTTGAAATGAGATCCACTGTGTTGAAATGAGATCCACTGTGTTTAAATGAGATCCACTGTGTTGAAATGAGATCCACTGTCCAGAGATGAGATACACTGTGTTGAAATGAGATCCACTGTCCAGAGATGAGAAACACTGTGTTGAAATGAGATCCACTGTGTTGAAATGAGATCCACTGTGCTGAGATGAGATCCACTATGCTGAAATAAGATCCACTGTCCAGAGATGAGATTCACTGTGTTGAAATGAGATCCACTGTGTTGAGATGAGATCCACTGTGTTGAGATGAGATCCACTGTGCAGAGATGAGATCCACTGTGTTGAAATGAGATCCACTGTGTTGAGATGAGATCCACTGTGTTGAGATGAGATCCACTGTGCTGAGATGAGATCCACTGTGCTGAAATGCGATCCACTGTGCTGAGATGAGAATCACTGTGTTGAAATGAGATCCACTGTGTTGAGATGAGATCCACTGTGCTGAGATGAGATCCACAGTCCAGAGAAGAGATCCACTGTGCTGAGATGAGATCCACTGTGCTGAGATGAGATCCACAGTCCAGAGATGAGATCCACAGTGTTGAGATGAGATCCACAGTGTTGAGATGAGATCCACAGTCCAGAGATGAGATCCACTGTGCTGAGATGAGATCCATTGTGCAGATAAGAGATCCACTGTGCAGATATGAGATCCACTGTGCTGAGATGAGATCCACAGTCAGGAGAAGAGATCCACTGTGCTGAGATGAGATTCACTGTGCTGAGATGAGATCCACTGTGTTGAAATGAGATCCACTGTGTTGAGATGAGTTCCACTGTGTTGAGATGAGATCCACTGTGTTGAAATGAGTTCCACTGTGTTGAAATGAGTTCCACTGTGTCGAGATGAGATCCACTGTGTTGAAATGAGATCCACTGTCCAGAGATGAGATACACTGTCCAGAGATGAGATACACTGTCCAGAGATGAGATACACTGTGTTGAAATGAGATCCACTGTGTTGAAATGAGATCCACTGTGTTGAAATGAGATCCACTGTGTTGAGATGAGTTCCACTGTGTTGAGATGAGATCCACTGTGTTGAAATGAGATCCACTGTGTTGAAATGAGATCCACTGTGCTGAGATGAGATTCACTGTGTTGAAATGAGATCCACTGTGTTGAAATGAGATCCACTGTCTTGAAATGAGATCCACTGTGTTGAAATGAGATCCACTGTGTTGAAATGAGATCCACTGTGTTGAAATGAGATCCACTGTCCAGAGATGAGATCCACTGTGTTGAAATGAGATCCACTGTCCAGAGATGAGATACACTGTGTTGAAATGAGATCCACTGTGTTGAAATGAGATCCACTGTGTTGAAATGAGATCCACTGTGCTGAAATGAGATCCACTGTGCTGAGATGAGATCAACTGTGCTGAAATAAGATCCACTGTCCAGAGATGAGATTCACTGTGTTGAAATGAGATCCACTGTGTTGAGATGAGATCCACTGTGCAGAGATGAGATCCACTGTGTTGAAATGAGATCCACTGTGCTGAGATGAGATCCACTGTGCTGAGATGAGATCCACTGTGCTGAGATGAGATCCACTGTGCTGAAATGAGTTCCACTGTGTTGAGATGAGATCCACTGTGTTGAGATGAGATCCACTGTGTTGAAATGAGATCCACTGTGTTGAAATGAGATCCACTGTGTTGAAATGAGATCCACTGTGTTGAAATGAGTTCCACTGTGTCGAGATGAGATCCACTGTGTTGAAATGAGATCCACTGTCCAGAGATGAGATACACTGTCCAGAGATGAGATCCACTGTGTTGAAATGAGATCCACTGTGTTGAAATGAGATCCACTGTGTTGAAATGAGTTCCACTGTGTCGAGATGAGATCCACTGTGTTGAAATGAGATCCACTGTCCAGAGATGAGATACACTGTCCAGAGATGAGATCCACTGTGTTGAAATGAGTTCCACTGTGTTGAGATGAGATACACTGTGTTGAAATGAGATCCACTGTGTTAATATGAGATCCACTGTGTTGAAATGAGATCCACTGTGCTGAAATAAGATCCACTGTCCAGAGATGAGATCCACTGTGTTGAAATGAGATCCACTGTCCAGAGATGAGATCCACTGTGTTGAAATGAGATCCACTGTCCAGAGATGAGATACACTGTGTTGAAATGAGATCCACTGTGTTGAAATGAGATCCACTGTGTTGAAATGAGATCCACTGTGCTGAGATGAGATCCACTGTGCTGAAATAAGATCCACTGTCCAGAGATGAGATTCACTGTGTTGAAATGAGATCCACTGTGTTGAAATGAGATCCACTGTGTTGAAATGAGATCCACTGTCCAGAGATGAGATCCACTGTCTTGAAATGAGATCCACTGTGTTGAGATGAGATCTACTGTCCAGAGATGAGATCCACTGTGCTGAAATGAGATCCACTGTCCAGAGATGATATCCACTGTGCTGAAATGAGATCCACTGTGCTGAAATGAGATCCACTGTGCTGAAATGAGATCCACTGTGCTGAGATGAGATCCACTGTGTTGAAATGAGATCCACTGTGTTGAGATGAGATCCACTGTGCTGAGAAGAGATCCACTGTGCTGAGATGAGATCCACTGTGCTGAGATGAGATCCACAGTCCAGAGATGAGATCCACAGTGTTGAGATGAGATCCACAGTGTTGAGATGAGATCCACAGTCCAGAGATGAGATCCACAGTCCAGAGATGAGATCCACTGTGCTGAGATGAGATCCATTGTGCAGATATGAGATCCACTGTGCAGATATGAGATCCACTGTGCTGAGATGAGATCCACTGTGCTGAGATGAGATCCACAGTCCAGAGAAGAGATCCACTGTGCTGAGATGAGATCCACTGTGCTGAGATGAGATCCACTGTGCTGAGATGAGATCCACTGTGCTGAAATGAGATCCACTGTGCTGAAATGAGATCCACTGTGCTGAAATGAGATCCACTGTGCTGAGATGAGATCCACTGTGTTGAGATGAGATCCACTGTGTTGAGATGAGATCCACTGTGTTGAGATGAGATCCACTGTGTTGAGATCCACTGTGTTGAGATGAGATCCACTGTGCTGAGATGAGATCCACTGTGCTGAGATGAGATCCACTGTGCTGAGATGAGCTCCACTGTGCTGAGATGAGATCCACTGTGCTGAGATGAGATCCACTGTGCTGAGATGAGATCCACTGTGCTGAGATGAGATCTACTGTGCTGAGATGAGATCCACTGTGCTGAGATGAGATCCACTGTGTTAAAATGAGATCCACTGTGCTGAGATGAGATCCACTGTGTTGAGATGAGATCCACTGTGTTGAAGTTGGAGTTTGAATGTTTGGTGTGGAGGGCTCTATCCTAACTAACTTTCTTGATTATTTTCTTGACATGTTATTTTCTATGGTGGAAGGTTAATGCACTATTTGTTTTAGTGGTATCCACAGTTTTTTCAACGTTCGGGTGGAAGGGGACAGAGTTTTAGTTTCCTTGGGTTTGGAAGGTGTGGTGTGCTCAATGTCTTCTAGCGCGGAGGAGACGCTGTCGATACAGCATGGATTCAGGTGTGTTCCTGAGAACGGAGTTAAGGTGGAGGAGGTTCTGCTCGCGGTCAGTTATCAGGTAGGAGCTGAATTTATACATTCTGCTTCTAGAATGAACAAAGCTGTCATTGTGTTCATGAAAAGAGCAAATTTGGTGGGTAGGCTCATGCTAGTGGAATATTTGTAAGGGGTGTGTTGGTGCCAATTTCGCCTCTTTCTACCCCTTTGACCAGGATGGTAGTTGCAAATTTGCCTCCGTTTATTACGGATGATCAAATCAGGAAAGAGCTGAGTCGTTTTGGTAAGTTTGCTAGCGGTTTTCGTGTACTGTCAGCAGGTTTTCAGGCAGATGCCGTTAAGCACGTTGTTTCGTTCCGGAGGCAAGTGTTTATGTTTCTGAACTACAATGAGCAACAGCTAAATGTGCAATGGGCTCTACGCAGGGTTTGCCAGCACAGATAGTCTACGGTGTTTTGAGTGTGGGGATTTGGGGCATAAGAGCTTTGCGTGCCCACATAAAGGCCGTAGACAAGGTGAGGGTACAAGCGCCAGTGGGGGAAATCGAGGTCAAAGTGCAGGGGGTAAGGAGATGCAGACAGCAGAGGCTGGGCCTAGTCAGGCTAGAGATGGTGGGGTAGCTGAGGCTGGGTCCGTACAGGTGTTGTTTCTGCAGGAGACGCATAGTGATGTGGTGAATAAAGTTGATTGGGGGCTCTGGTGGAAAGGGGCAAGTGTTTTGAGTCATGGGACAAATCTTAGTGCAGGGGTGGCAGTCCTTTTTGCACCGGGTCTGTCTGTAAAAATGTGCTCCTCAAAGGAGGTGTGTAGGGGTAGGCTGCTTGTTGTTAAAGCAGAAAATAACAACATGGGTTTTGTCTTTATAAATGTGTATGCGCCTAATACAAGCAGAGAGAAGGGGGTTCTATATGGGAGTCTTAGACAGGAACTCTCACAGGTAACGCCTGAGGAGACGCTGGTGGTCGGAGGGGACTGGAACTGTACAATGAATTTGACAAAAGACAGAAATGGGGAAAAGCCTCATTCAGGATCAGTGGGAGTGTTAAGGGACATCATTAATCAGTTTGACCTAGTGGATGTTTGGAGAACTAAACATCCAAACACAAGACAGTATACATGGCTGAAGGTTTTTGGGGCTAGGGTGAGTGCAGCTCGACTTGATCGGTTTTACATGTCTAGGAATCGGAGCAATAGGCTGCTGGGCGCTACCATTCTCCCAGTGGGGTTTTCGGATCACCACATAACCATGGCTCGGATCACCACATAACCATGGAGGTAGAGATGGTGGGGCAAGGCAATGTAGGCCTCCAGGCTAATTTAGCCAAATTACGTAGGGACCTGGGCAGTTTTTTCAGGTTAAAGCAAAGGGAGCCCTTGTAAGAGCTAGGTTCTCCATGCTCAAGGAGATAGATGCTCCCAGCTCCTTCTTCTTTGGTTTGGAAAGACAGAATAGTGAAGCCAAGGGTATGCATTGTCTACAGCTGTCTGATGGGCAGGTGACCTCTGTGGTGGGTGAGATGCGGGAGCGGACTGTGGAGTTTTATACTGAATTGTATAGGGCAGAAGTGTGTGATCCTATGTGTGCTCAGGTCTTGTTCGCAGGGCTCCCTAAGCTCTCTCGGGCACAGAGGGATGAAATGGACATTCCTCTGTTGTCACATGAAATGGCAGAGGCCGTAACCCAGATGTCCCCCGGTCGTGCACCGGGGGTCGATGGACTCCCAGTGGAGTTTTATAAAACATTCTGGGGAACAATTGGACAGGACTTCTTTTGCGTGTTGCGTGAATGCGTCGGGGTAGGAGAGCTGCCGATGAGCTGCCGTCGGGCGGCTCTGACTCTCCTGCCCAAAAAAGGGGACTTGTGTGAACTTAAGAACTGGAGGCCTGTGGCATGACTCTGTGCGGACTACAAGATATTTGCCAAGGTCCTCTCTAACAGACTGAAGTCCCATCTGGACTCTATAATACACAAGGACCAGACATATTGTGTACCGGGACGCTCAATCACGGACAACTTGTTCTTGATTAGGGACATGTTGGACTTGTCGAGAGGTTCTAATGTGAACTTTGGACTGGTCTCTTTAGATCAAGAGAAGGCTTTTGATAGAGTGGACCATGAGTATCTGTTTAATGTGATGTCTGTGTTTGGGTTTGGGAAGAGTTTTGTGACCTGTGTGAAGCTGTTGTATGCTGGGGCGTCATGTGTGGTTAAGGTGGGAGGGGGGCTCAGTAAGCCAGTCTGGGTGAGACGGGGCATTAGACAAGGATGCCCTCTATCTGGGCAGCTATACACACTAGCCATTGAGCCTTTTTTTAGGACTGCTACGCAGGAGACTGCAGGGAGTGTGCTGGACAGGCATGGATGTGGTGACAGGAATAGCAGTGTCAGCATATGCAGATGATGTTTCTGTGATGGTCAGGGATGGTCAAGACATGCAGGCACTAGAGACCAGTCTGAAGGTGTACGAGGAAGCTTCATCAGCCAAGGTAAACTGGGGCAAGAGCAAAGCTCTGTTATGTGGGGCATGGGGGGATAGGGCTCCTCCTCTGCTTCCAGGGGGTTTGCAGTGGGGTTGTGAAGGGCTTAAAGTGTTCGGGGTGTACCTGGGCTCGGAGAGGTGGGTAAGGAAGAACTGGGAGGGGCTGTCACAGGCAGTGGTGTCAAGACTGGCCAGGTGGATGTGGCTCCTGTCCCAAGTGTCATATAGAGGGAGGGTGCTGATAATTAACAACCTGGTGGCATCTTCCCTGTGGCATAAACTGGCTGTCCTGGTCTGCTCGCAGACCTGCAACGCAAGCTGGTGGACTTCTTTTGGTCGGGACATCACTGGCTGAAGGCAGCAGTGTTGTACATGACCGTCCACGAAGGAGGACAGGGCCTGGTGGAACTGGAGAGCAGGATGGCTGCTTTCCGGCTAAAGGCGGTGCAGAGACTGTTGTACCATACTGATGTTGCTAGCTAGCCAGCTAGCCAACTTCTACCGAAACATTACAACGGAACGATTTGATTAGTGTAGTGTTAGCTAGCTACATAGTTGTCTTTGCTGTCTTTGTATCTAAGATAATTGTGTAGTTTAGAGTAATTATCTAGCCAGTTATCGAGGTTACCTAGCCAGCCCCACTTTCAAACAAAGTCAGCTAGCCAGCTATTTTCGCCGTCCTAACGTTGTCAACACTGCTAGCTAGCCAGCTAGCCAACTTCTACCGAAACATTACAACGGAACGATTTGATTAGTGTAGTGTTAGCTAGCTACATAGTTGTCTTTGCTGTCCTTGTATCTAAGATAATTGTGTAGTTTAGAGTAATTATCTAGCCAGTTATCGAGGTTACCTAGCCAGTTATCGAGGCTACCTAGCCAGCAACACTTTCAAACAAAGTCAACAACGCAGCCACTGCTAGCTAGCCTACCTCACCAGCCTGCATTTTAATTATTTTAGTCAATAAGATTTTTGCAACGTAAGCTTAACTTTCTGAACATTCGAGACGTGTAGTCCACTTGTCATTCCAATCTCCTTTGCATTAGCGTAGCCTCTTCTGTAGCCTGTCAACTATGTGTCTGTCTATCCCTGTTCTCTCCTCTCTGCACAGACCATACAAACGCTTCACACCGCGTGGCCGCTGCCACCCTAGCCTGGTGGTCCCAGCGCGCACGACCCACGTGGAGTTCCAGGTCTCCGGCAGCCTCTGGAACTGCCGATCTGCGGCCAACAAGGCAGAGTTCATCCCAGCCTATGCTTCCCTCCAGTCCCTCGACTTCTTGGCACTGACGGAAACATGGATTACCACAGATAACACTGCTACTCCTACTGCTCTCTCCTCGTCTGCCCACGTGTTCTCGCACACCCCGAGAGCTTCTGGTCAGCGGGGTGGTGGCACTGGGATCCTCATCTCTCCCAAGTGGACATTCTCTCTTTCTTCCCTGACCCATCTGTCTATCGCCTCCTTTGAATTCCATGCTGTCACAGTTACCAGCCCTTTCAAGCTTAACATCCTTATCATTTATCGCCCTCCAGGTTCCCTTGGAGAGTTCATCAATGAGCTTGACGCCTTGATAAGTTCCTTTCCTGAGGATGGCTCACCTCTCACAGTTCTGGGTGACTTTAACCTCCCCACGTCTACCTTTGACTCATTCCTCTCTGCCTCCTTCTTTCCACTCCTCTCCTCTTTTGACCTCACCCTCTCACCTTCCCCCCCTACTCACAAGACAGGCAATACGCTTGACCTCATCTTTACTAGATGCTGTTCTTCCACTAATCTCATTGCAACTCCCCTCCAAGTCTCCGACCACTACCTTGTATCCTTTTCCCTCTCGCTCTCATCCAACACTTCCCACTCTGCCCCTACTCGGATGGTACCGCGCCGTCCCAACCTTCGCTCTCTCTCCCCCGCTACTCTCTCCTCTTCCATCCTATCATCTCTTCCCTCTGCTCAAACCTTCTCCAACCTATCTCCTGATTCTGCCTCCTCAACCCTCCTCTCCTCCCTTTCTGCATCCTTTGACTCTCTATGTCCCCTATCCTCCAGGCCGGCTCGGTCCTCCCCTCCTGCTCCGTGGCTCGACGACTCATTGCGAGCTCACAGAACAGGGCTCCGGGCAGCCGAGCGGAAATGGAGGAGAACTCGCCTCCCTGCGGACCTGGCATCCTTTCACTCCCTCCTCTCTACATTTTCCTCTTCTGTCTCTGCTGCTAAAGCCACTTTCTACCACTCTAAATTCCAAGCATCTGCCTCTAACCCTAGGAAGCTCTTTGCCACCTTCTCCTCCCTCCTGAATCCTCCTCCCCCCCCCCCTCCTCCCTCTCTGCGGATGACTTCGTCAACCATTTTGAAAAGAAGGTCGACGACATCCGATCCTCGTTTGCTAAGTCAAACGACACCGCTGGTTCTGCTCACACTGCCCTACCCTGTGCTTTGACCTCTTTCTCCCCTCTCTCCCCAGATGAAATCTCGCGTCTCGTGACGGCCGGCCGCCCAACAACCTGCCCGCTTGACCCTATCCCCTCCTCTCTTCTCCAGACCATTTCCGGAGACCTTCTCCCTTACCTCACCTCGCTCATCAACTCATCCTTGACCGCTGGCTACGTCCCTTCCGTCTTCAAGAGAGCGAGAGTTGCACCCCTTCTGAAAAAACCTACACTCGATCCCTCCGATGTCAACAACTACAGACCAGTATCCCTTCTTTCTTTTCTCTCCAAAACTCTTGAACGTGCCGTCCTTGGCCAGCTCTCCTGCTATCTCTCTCAGAATGACCTTCTTGATCCAAATCAGTCAGGTTTCAAGACTAGTCATTCAACTGAGACTGCTCTTCTCTGTGTCACGGAGGCGCTCCGCACTGCTAAAGCTAACTCTCTCTCCTCTGCTCTCATCCTTCTAGACCTATCGGCTGCCTTTGATACTGTGAACCATCAGATCCTCCTCTCCACCCTCTCCGAGTTGGGCATCTCCGGCGCGGCCCACGCTTGGATTGCGTCCTACCTGACAGGTCGCTCCTACCAGGTGGCGTGGCGAGAATCTGTCTCCGCACCACGTGCTCTCACCACTGGTGTCCCCCAGGGCTCTGTTCTAGGCCCTCTCCTATTCTCGCTATACACCAAGTCACTTGGCTCTGTCATATCCTCACATGGTCTCTCCTATCATTGCTATGCAGACGACACACAATTAATCTTCTCCTTTCCCCCTTCTGATAACCAGGTGGCGAATCGCATCTCTGCATGTCTGGCAGACATATCAGTGTGGATGACGGATCACCACCTCAAGCTGAACCTCGGCAAGACGGAGCTGCTCTTCCTCCCGGGGAAGGACTGCCCGTTCCATGATCTCACCATCACGGTTGACAACTCCATTGTGTCCTCCTCCCAGAGCGCTAAGAACCTTGGCGTGATCCTGGACAACACCCTGTCGTTCTCAACTAACATCAAGGCGGTGACCCGTTCCTGTAGGTTCATGCTCTACAACATTCGCAGAGTACGACCCTGCCTCACACAGGAAGCGGCGCAGGTCCTAATCCAGGCACTTGTCATCTCCCGTCTGGATTACTGCAACTCGCTGTTGGCTGGGCTACCTGCCTGTGCCATTAAACCCCTACAACTCATCCAGAACGCCGCAGCCCGTCTGGTGTTCAACCTTCCCAAGTTCTCTCACGTCACCCCGCTCCTCCGCTCTCTCCACTGGCTTCCAGTTGAAGCTCGCATCCGCTACAAGACCATGGTGCTTGCCTACGGAGCTGCGAGGGGAACGGCACCTCCGTACCTTCAGGCTCTGATCAGGCCCTACACCCAAACAAGGGCACTGCGTTCATCCACCTCTGGCCTGCTCGCCTCCCTACCTCTGAGGAAGTACAGTTCCCGCTCAGCCCAGTCAAAACTGTTCGCTGCTCTGGCACCCCAATGGTGGAACAAACTCCCTCACGACGCCAGGTCAGCGGAGTCAATCACCACCTTCCGGAGACACCTGAAACCCCACCTCTTTAAGGAATACCTAGGATAGGATAAAGTAATCCTTCTAACCCCCCCCCCCCCCCCCCCCTTAAAAGATTTAGATGCACTATTGTAAAGTGGCTGTTCCACTGGATATAAGGTGAATGCACCAATTTGTAAGTCGCTCTGGATAAGAGCGTCTGCTAAATGACTTAAATGTAAATGTAATGTTGGCTGGAGGGAACCAGCATGCGCGCTGCTGAGGAGAGCGGGCAGATTAGGGTTGGACCGGCAGCTGTTCCTCATGAAGCTGGAGAGGATGAGTACAGCAGGTCTCTCAGATTTTTACTCTGCAGTGCTGAGGGCCTGGCAGCTACTAAGGCCCGCACGAGAAGGGGGTGTGGAGCCTGGGCCGTGGGTGTGGGAGAAGCCTATCTTCCACAACCCAGCCATTCCTTTGAGATCGGTTCAGTCGGCCACCCTGCAGAGGCAACTGATGGCAGCGGGTTTGCTAAGGCTGGGTGACCTGCGACTGCTGGGAGAGGAGGAAGTCCTGGCGCAACAAACAGGAATAACGTCTCTTAGGCTGCTGGAGAGATTCCTGGAGGAGGTCCAGGAGGCATTGTCTGAGCCGGTAAGGGGGATGTTTGAGAGGCCAAAGGGAGAGGGGCCACCAATGTTTCCGCCACTGCAGGTGACGGCAGAGACTGGAGACTGGCAAGGGGGTCTGGAGGACTTGTTAGATTTTAACACTCCGAGCCTGGGGGAGTTTGAAGGGGTGGGAGGTAAAAGCCCTCTACAACCTCTGCGTTAAGGTTAGGAACATTAGAAGCCTAACAGGAGTGAAGGCACATCAGTGGCAGGGGGTATGTGGGGCGGAGAGTATGGTGGGTTTTAGATGGAGGGGGCTCTACAAACCCCCAGTACCAAAGAGGTCAGGGGACCTCCAGTGGAGGGTTCTTCATGGAGCCCTGGCCACTAACAGCTGGTTGGTACGGGTTGAACCGGGAATAGGGCAGGGGTGTCCTTTCTGTCAACTGAAAGAAACTGTGATTCATGTGTTTTCTGTGTGCACCAGGTTAATGCCATTCATGTCTCTGTTGGAATGTCTGTGTGAGAGGCTGGGTTTTTACTGTCGGGATGTTTATAATGGGATACAGCTATTCGAGTAAGGAAAAGGCCAAATGTGTTTTGAATATTCTGTTTGCTCAGGCAAAGTTAGCTATTTGGCTAACAAGGAGGAACAGGGTCAAAGGTGGGGGGATAACAGACCCTTTACTATTGTTTAATGGGATGGTCTCTGCGCGCCTGAAGGTTGAGTTTGAGTTCTATAAAATGGTCAAATGTGTGGAGATGTTTGAGTAGATATGGTGTGTTGGGGGGGCTGTCTGTACAGCTGGGGAAGATGTTTGAGGAGATATGGTGTGTTGGGGGGCTGTCTGTACAGCTGGGGAAGATGTTTCAGGAGATATGGTGTGTTGGGGGGGCTGTCTGTATAGCTGGGGAAGATGTTTGAGTAGATATGGTGTGTTGGGGGGGCTGTCTGTACAGCTGGGGAAGATGTTTGAGGAGATATGGTGTGTTGAGGGGGCTGTCTGTACAGCTGGGGAAGATGTTTGAGGAGATATGGTGTGTTGGGGGGGCTGTCTGTACAGCTGGGGAAGATGTTTCAGGAGATATGGTGTGTTGGGGGGCTGTCTGTACAGCTGGGGAAGATGTTTCAGGAGATATGGTGTGTTGGGGGGGCTGTCTGTACAGCTGGGGAAGATGTTTGAGGAGATATGGTGTGTTGAGGGGGCTGTCTGTACAGCTGGGGAAGATGTTTCAGGAGATATGGTGTGTTGGGGGGGCTGTCTGTACAGCTGGGGAAGATGTTTGAGGAGATATGGTGTGTTGGGGGGGCTGTCTGTACAGCTGGGGAAGATGTTTCAGGAGATATGGTGTGTTGGGGGGCTGTCTGTACAGCTGGGGAAGATGTTTGAGGAGATATGGTGTGTTGGGGGGCTGTCTGTACAGCTGGGAAGATGTTTCAGGAGATATGGTGTGTTGGAGGGGCTGTCTGTACAGCTGGGGAAGATGTTTGAGGAGATATGGTGTGTTGAGGGGGCTGTCTGTACAGCTGGGGAAGATGTTTGAGGAGATATGGTGTGTTGGGGGGGCTGTCTGTATAGCTGGGGAAGATGTTTGAGGAGATATGGTGTGTTGGGGGGGCTGTCTGTACAGCCGGGGAAGATGTTTGAGGAGATATGGTGTGTTGGGGGGGCTGTCTGTACAGCTGGGGAAGATGTTTCAGGAGATATGGTGTGTTGGGGGGCTGTCTGTACAGCTGGGGAAGATGTTTCAGGAGATATGGTGTGTTGGGGGGCTGTCTGTACAGCTGGGGAAGATGTTTCAGGAGATATGGTGTGTTGGGGGGGCTGTCTGTACAGCTGGGGAAGATGTTTGAGGAGATATGGTGTGTTGGGGGGCTGTCTGTACAGCTGGGGAAGATGTTTGAGGAGATATGGTGTGTTGGGGGGGCTGTCTGTATAGCTGGGGAAGATGTTTGAGGAGATATGGTGTGTTGGGGGGGCTGTCTGTACAGCTGGGGAAGATGTTTGAGGAGATATGGTGTGTTGGGGGGGCTGTCTGTACAGCTGGGGAAGATGTTTCAGGAGATATGGTGTGTTGGGGGGCTGTCTGTACAGCTGGGGAAGATGTTTGAGGAGATATGGTGTGTTGGGGGGGCTGTCTGTATAGCTGGGGAAGATGTTTGAGGAGATATGGTGTGTTGGGGGGGCTGTCTGTATAGCTGGGGAAGATGTTTGAGGAGATATGGTGTGTTGGGGGGGCTGTCTGTATAGCTGGGGAAGATGTTTGAGGAGATATGGTGTGTTGGGGGGGCTGTCTGTACAGCTGGGGAAGATGTTTCAGGAGATATGGTGTGTTGGGGGGGCTGTCTGTATAGCTGGGGAAGATGTTTGAGGAGATATGGTGTGTTGGGGGGCTGTCTGTACAGCTGGGGAAGATGTTTCAGGAGATATGGTGTGTTGGGGGGCTGTCTGTACAGCTGGGGAAGATGTTTCAGGAGATATGGTGTGTTGAGGGGGCTGTCTGTATAGCAGGGAAAGATGTTTGAGGAGATATGGTGTGTTGGGGGGCTGTCTGTATAGCTGGGGAAGATGTTTGAGGAGATATGGTGTGTTGGGGGGCTGTCTGTACAGCTGGGGAAGATGTTTCAGGAGATATGGTGTGTTGGGGGGGCTGTCTGTATAGCAGGGGAAGATGTTTGAGGAGATATGGTGTGTTGGGGGGGCTGTCTGTATAGCTGGGGAAGATGTTTCAGGAGATATGGTGTGTTGGGGGGGCTGTCTGTACAGCTGGGGAAGATGTTTGAGTAGATATGGTGTGTTGGGGGGGCTGTCTGTACAGCTGGGGAAGATGTTTGAGTAGATATGGTGTGTTGGGGGGGCTGTCTGTATAGCTGGGGAAGATGTTTCAGGAGATATGGTGTGTTGGGGGGGCTGTCTGTACAGCTGGGGAAGATGTTTGAGGAGATATGGTGTGTTGGGGGGGCCGTCTGTACAGCTGGGGAAGATGTTTGAGGAGATATGGTGTGTTGGGGGGCTGTCTGTACAGCTGGGGAAGATGTTTCAGGAGATATGGTGTGTTGGGGGGCTGTCTGTACAGCTGGGGAAGATGTTTGAGTAGATATGGTGTGTTGGGGGGGCCGTCTGTATAGCTGGGGAAGATGTTTGAGGAGATATGGTGTGTTGGGGGGCCGTCTGTATAGCTGGGGAAGATGTTTGAGGAGATATGGTGTGTTGGGGGGGCTGTCTGTACAGCTGGGGAAGATGTTTCAGGAGATATGGTGTGTTGGGGGGCTGTCTGTACAGCTGGGGAAGATGTTTGAGGAGATATGGTGTGTTGGGGGGCTGTCTGTACAGCTGGGGAAGATGTTTGAGGAGATATGGTGTGTTGGGGGGCTGTCTGTACAGCTGGGGAAGATGTTTGAGGAGATATGGTGTGTTGGGGGGCTGTCTGTACAGCTGGGGAAGATGTTTGAGTAGATATGGTGTGTTGGGGGGGCCGTCTGTATAGCTGGGGAAGATGTTTGAGGAGATATGGTGTGTTGGGGGGCCGTCTGTATAGCTGGGGAAGATGTTTGAGGAGATATGGTGTGTTGGGGGGGCTGTCTGTACAGCTGGGGAAGATGTTTCAGGAGATATGGTGTGTTGGGGGGCCGTCTGTATAGCTGGGGAAGATGTTTGAGGAGATATGGTGTGTTGGGGGGGCTGTCTGTACAGCTGGGGAAGATGTTTCAGGAGATATGGTGTGTTGGGGGGCTGTCTGTACAGCTGGGGAAGATGTTTGAGGAGATATGGTGTGTTGGGGGGCTGTCTGTACAGCTGGGGAAGATGTTTGAGGAGATATGGTGTGTTGGGGGGGCTGTCTGTACAGCTGGGGAAGATGTTTGAGGAGATATGGTGTGTTGGGGGGGCTGTCTGTACAGCTGGGGAAGATGTTTCAGGAGATATGGTGTGTTGGGGGGCTGTCTGTACAGCTGGGGAAGATTTTTGAGTAGATATGGTGTGTTGGGGGGGCCGTCTGTATAGCTGGGGAAGATGTTTGAGGAGATATGGTGTGTTGGGGGGCCGTCTGTATAGCTGGGGAAGATGTTTGAGTAGATATGGTGTGTTGAGGGGCTGTCTGTACAGCTGGGGAAGATGTTTCAGGAGATATGGTGTGTTGGGGGGGCTGTCTGTACAGCTGGGGAAGATTTTTGAGTAGATATGGTGTGTTGGGGGGGCCGTCTGTATAGCTGGGGAAGATGTTTGAGGAGATATGGTGTGTTGGGGGGCCGTCTGTATAGCTGGGGAAGATGTTTGAGTAGATATGGTGTGTTGAGGGGCTGTCTGTACAGCTGGGGAAGATGTTTGAGTAGATATGGTGTGTTGGGGGGGCCGTCTGTATAGCTGGGGAAGATGTTTGAGGAGATATGGTGTGTTGGGGGGCCGTCTGTATAGCTGGGGAAGATGTTTGAGGAGATATGGTGTGTTGGGGGGGCTGTCTGTACAGCTGGGGAAGATGTTTCAGGAGATATGGTGTGTTGGGGGGCTGTCTGTACAGCTGGGGAAGATGTTTGAGGAGATATGGTGTGTTGGGGGGCTGTCTGTACAGCTGGGGAAGATGTTTGAGGAGATATGGTGTGTTGGGGGGGCTGTCTGTACAGCTGGGGAAGATGTTTGAGGAGATATGGTGTGTTGGGGGGGCTGTCTGTACAGCTGGGGAAGATGTTTGAGGAGATATGGTGTGTTGGGGGGCTGTCTGTACAGCCGGGGAAGATGTTTGAGGAGATATGGTGTGTTGGGGGGGCTGTCTGTACAGCTGGGGAAGATGTTTGAGTAGATATGGTGTGTTGGGGGGGCTGTCTGTACAGCTGGGGAAGATGTTTCAGGAGATATGGTGTGTCGGGGGGGCTGTCTGTACAGCTGGGGAAGATGTTTCAGGAGATATGGTGTGTTGGGGGGCTGTCTGTACAGCTGGGGAAGATGTTTCAGGAGATATGGTGTGTTGGGGGGGCTGTCTGTACAGCTGGGGAAGATGTTTCAGGAGATGGTGTGCTGGGGGGGCTGTCTGTATAGCTGGGGAAGATGTTTCAGGAGATATGGTGTGTTGGGGGGGCTGTCTGTACAGCTGGGGAAGATGTTTCAGGAGATGGTGTGTTGGGGGGGCTGTCTGTATAGCTGGGGAAGATGTTTGAGTAGATATGGTGTGTTGGGGGGCTGTCTGTACAGCTGGGGAAGATGTTTGAGGAGATATGGTGTGTTGGGGGGGCTGTCTGTATAGCTGGGGAAGATGTTTGAGTAGATATGGTGTGTTGGGGGGCTGTCTGTACAGCTGGGGAAGATGTTTGAGTAGATATGGTGTGTTGGGGGGGCTGTCTGTATAGCTGGGGAAGATGTTTGAGGAGATATGGTGTGTTGGGGGGGCTGTCTGTACAGCTGGGGAAGATGTTTGAGGAGATATGGTGTGTTGGGGGGGCTGTCTGTACAGCTGGGGAAGATGTTTCAGGAGATATGGTGTGTTGGGGGGGCTGTCTGTATAGCAGGGAAAGATGTTTCAGGAGATATGGTGTGTTGGGGGGCTGTCTGTACAGCTGGGGAAGATGTTTGAGGAGATATGGTGTGTTGGGGGGGCTGTCTGTACAGCTGGGGAAGATGTTTCAGGAGATATGGTGTGTCGGGGGGGCTGTCTGTACAGCTGGGGAAGATGTTTGAGGAGATATGGTGTGTTGGGGGGGCTGTCTGTATAGCTGGGGAAGATGTTTGAGGAGATATGGTGTGTTGGGGGGGCTGTCTGTACAGCTGGGGAAGATGTTTGAGGAGATATGGTGTGTTGGGGGGGCTGTCTGTACAGCTGGGGAAGATGTTTGAGGAGATATGGTGTGTTGGGGGGGCTGTCTGTACAGCTGGGGAAGATGTTTGAGGAGATATGGTGTGTTGGGGGGGCTGTCTGTATAGCTGGGGAAGATGTTTCAGGAGATATGGTGTGTTGGGGGGCTGTCTGTACAGCTGGGGAAGATGTTTGAGGAGATATGGTGTGTTGGGGGGGCTGTCTGTACAGCTGGGGAAGATGTTTGAGTAGATATGGTGTGTTGGGGGGGCTGTCTGTACAGCTGGGGAAGATGTTTGAGGAGATATGGTGTGTTGGGGGGGCTGTCTGTACAGCTGGGGAAGATGTTTCAGGAGATATGGTGTGTTGGGGGGGCTGTCTGTACAGCTGGGGAAGATGTTTGAGGAGATATGGTGTGTTGGGGGGCTGTCTGTACAGCTGGGGAAGATGTTTCAGGAGATATGGTGTGTTGGGGGGGCTGTCTGTATAGCTGGGGAAGATGTTTGAGTAGATATGGTGTGTTGGGGGGGCTGTCTGTACAGCTGGGGAAGATGTTTGAGGAGATATGGTGTGTTGGGGGGGCTGTCTGTACAGCTGGGGAAGATGTTTGAGGAGATATGGTGTGTTGGGGGGGCTGTCTGTACAGCTGGGGAAGATGTTTGAGGAGATATGGTGTGTTGGGGGGGCTGTCTGTACAGCTGGGGAAGATGTTTGAGTAGATATGGTGTGTTGGGGGGGCTGTCTGTACAGCTGGGGAAGATGTTTGAGGAGATATGGTGTGTTGGGGGGGCTGTCTGTACAGCTGGGGAAGATGTTTGAGTAGATATGGTGTGTTGGGGGGGCTGTCTGTACAGCTGGGGAAGATGTTTGAGGAGATATGGTGTGTTGGGGGGGCTGTCTGTACAGCTGGGGAAGATGTTTGAGGAGATATGGTGTGTTGGGGGAGCTGTCTGTACAGCTGGGGAAGATGTTTTGGATATACGGTTGTTTTGTGTATGGTGATTTGTATCATGTGGTAGATGGAAAGGTGAGTATGGTACATGTATGCAGAACAGGATATATTTTGGGGGGTTTTATTTTTAAGGGGGGGTGAGTTTTAAATGAAATGAGAATGTTTCAGTAAAGAAAGACCAAAAGTCTCTCTCTCTCTCTCTCTCTCTCTCTCTCTCTCTCACCTGCGGTGTCTCTTGATGACGAGTCTGTCCATGTAACTGAGACTGTGTTGGGTGAACTCCACCTTCACTGGTCCTCTCTCAGCCCAACTGTGTCTCAGGTCTGACTGGGTCCCCATCACTTCCACTGATACTACACAGAGAGAGAAAGAGTTAAATAAAAGAGAGAAGGGAGATTTGGAGAAGGGGAAGGGGAGAGAGGGAGTTCGGCAAAAGAGAGAGAAAGGCCGAGACAGAAAAGGTAAGGCGAGGGAGAAGGGGTGGACAGAGGGAGAAGGGGTGGACAGAGGGAGAAGGGATGGACAGAGGGAGAAAGAGAGACAGAGGGAGAAGGGATGGACAGATGGAGAAAGAGAGACAGAGGGAGAAGGGGTGGACAGAGGGAGAAAGAGAGACAGAGGGAGAAGGGGTGGACAGAGGGAGAAGGGATGGACAGAGGGAGAAAGGATGGACAGAGGGAGAAAGAGAGACAGAGGGAGAAGGGATGGACAGAGGGAGAAGGGATGGACAGAGGGAGAAAGAGAGACAGAGGGAGAAGGGATGGACAGATGGAGAAAGAGAGACAGAGGGAGAAGGGAGAGACAGAGGGAGAAGGGGTGGACAGAGGGAGAAGGGATGGACAGAGGGAGAAAGGATGGACAGAGGGAGAAGGGAGAGACAGAGGGAGAAGGGAGAGACAGAGGGAGAAGGGGTGGACAGAGGGAGAAGGGATGGACAGAGGGAGAAGGGGTGGACAGAGGGAGAAGGGAGAGACAGAGGGAGAAGGGAGAGACAGAGGGAGAAGGGATGGACAGAGGGAGAAGGGATGGACAGAGGGAGAAAGAGAGACAGAGGGAGAAGGGATGGACAGAGGGAGAAGGGATGAACAGAGGGAGAAGGGATGGACAGAGGGAGAAGGGTTGGACAGAGGGAGAAGGGTTGGACAGAGGGAGAAGGGATGGACAGAGGGAGAAGGGATGGACAGAGGGAGAAGGGATGGACAGAGGGAGAAGGGATGGACAGAGGGAGAAGGGAGAGACAGAGGGAGAAGGGGTGGACAGAGGGAGAAGGGATGGACAGAGGGTGAAGGGATGGACAGAGGGAGAAGGGAGAGACAGAGGGAGAAGGGAGAGACAGAGGGAGAAGGGATGGACAGAGGGAGAAAGAGAGACAGATGGAGAAAGAGAGACAGATGGAGAAAGAGAGACAGAGGGAGAAGGGATGAACAGAGGGAGAAGGGATGGACAGAGGGAGAAGGAATGGACAGAGGGAGAAAGAGAGACAGAGGGAGAAGGGATGGACAGAGGGAGAAGGGATGGACAGAGGGAGAAGGGATGGACAGAGGGAGAAGGGATGGACAGAGGGAGAAGGGAGAGACAGAGGGTGAAGGGATGGACAGAGGGAGAAGGGGTGGACAGAGGGAGAAGGGATGGACAGAGGGAGAAGGGATGGACAGATGGAGAAGGGATGGACAGAGGGAGAAGGGATGAACAGAGGGAGAAGGGAGAGACAGAGGGAGAAGGGAGAGACAGAGGGAGAAGGGATGGACAGAGGGAGAAAGAGAGACAGATGGAGAAAGAGAGACAGAGGGAGAAAGAGAGACAGATGGAGAAAGAGAGACAGATGGAGAAAGAGAGACAGAGGGAGAAGGGATGGACAGAGGGAGAAGGGATGGACAGAGGGAGAAGGGATGAACAGAGGGAGAAGGGATGAACAGAGGGAGAAGGGGTGGACAGAGGGAGAAGGGATGGACAGAGGGAGAAGGGATGGACAGAGGGAGAAGGGGTGGACAGATGGAGAAGGGATGGACAGAGGGAGAAGGGGTGGACAGATGGAGAAGGGATGGACAGATGGAGAAGGGATGGACAGAGGGAGAAGGGGTGGACAGAGGGAGAAGGGAGAGACAGAGGGAGAAGGGATGGACAGAGGGAGAAGGGGTGGACAGAGGGAGAAGGGGTGGACAGAGGGAGAAGGGGTGGACAGAGGGAGAAGGGAGAGACAGGGAGAAGGGGTGGACAGAGGGAGAAGGGGTGGACAGAGGGAGAAGGGGTGGACAGAGGGAGAAGGGATGGACAGAGGGAGAAGGGATGGACAGAGGGAGAAGGGGTGGACAGAGGGAGAAGGGGTGGACAGAGGGAGAAGGGGTGGACAGAGGGAGAAGGGGTGGACAGAGGGAGAAGGGATGGACAGAGGGAGAAGGGAGAGACAGAGGGAGAAGGGATGGACAGAGGGAGAAGGGATGGACAGAGGGAGAAGGGATGAACAGAGGGAGAAGGGATGGACAGAGGGAGAAGGGATGGACAGAGGGAGAAAGAGAGACAGAGGGAGAAAGAGAGACAGAGGGAGAAAGAGAGACAGAGGGAGAAAGAGAGACAGACATGTTATGGCACTACTCTGGACACATTTGGTGCAATGTCAGCTTTACATTAGGTTTCCCTGCCAATGGGTTGACAGAAGAAATGAGGCAAAATGCAGAAATGAAGGGAGTGAAGCAAAGTCTGTCCAAGCATTAGAGAACTAATAAAACGGCCAAACACATTCTCAAGTGTTCCTCCTGCAACTGCTCTAAATGCTAGTAAAACTAAATGCATGCTCTTCAACCGATCGCTGCCTGCACCTGCTCGCCCGTCTAGCATCACTACTCTGGACGGCTCTGACTTAGAATATGTGGACAACTACAAATACCTAGGTGTCTGGTTAGACTGTAAACTCTCCTTCCAGACTCACATCAAACATCTCCAATCCAAAATTAAATCTAGAATCGGCTTCCTATTTCGCAACAAAGCATCATTCACTCATGCTGCCAAACATACCCTCGTAAAACTGACCATCCTACCGATCCTCGACTTCGGCGATGTCATTTACAAAATAGCCTCCAACACTCTACTCATCAAATTGGATGCAGTCTATCACAGTGCCATCCGTTTTGTCACCAAAGCCCCATATACGACCCAGCACTGCAACCTGTACGCTCTCGTTGGCTGGCCCTCGCTTCATACTCGTCGCCAAATCCACTGGCTCCAGGGCATCTACAAGACCCTGCTAGGTAAAGTCCCCCCTTATCTCAGCTCACTGGTCACCATAGCAGCACCCACCCGTAGTACACGCTCCAGCAGGTATATCTCACTGGTCATCCCCAAAGCCAATTCCTCTTTTGGCCGCCATTCCTTCCAGTTCTCTGCTGCCAATGACTGGAACGATCTGCAAAAATCACTGAAGCTGGAGACACATACCCCCCTCACTAGCTTTAAGCACCAGCTGTCAGAGCAGCTCACAGATCACTGCACCTGTACATAGCCCATCTGTAAATAGCCCATCCAACTACCTCATCCTCATACTGTATTTATTTATTTTTTTGCTCCTTTGCACCCCCTGTATCTCTACTTGCACACTCATCTTCTGCACATCAATCACTCCAGTGTCTAATTGGTATATTGTAATTACTTCGCCACCATGGCCTATTTATTGCCTTACCCCCCTTTTCTTACCTCATTTGCACATTATGTATATAGATTTCCTTCAACTGTGTTATTGACTGTATGTTTGTTTACTCCATGTGTAACTCTGTGTTGTTGTTTGTGTCGAACTGCTTTGCTTTATCTTGGCCAGGTCGCAGTTGCAAATGAGAACTTGTTCTCAACTAGCCTACCTGGTTAAATAAAGGTGAAATTTAAAAAAACAATAAAAAAGTGTGCAACAGGCAGTTAGGCTGCTATCACTGCTATCATTATCTCTATAGTGGAACACCTATCACTGCTACCATTATCTCTATAGTGGAACACCTCCTATCACTGCTATCACTATCTCTACAGTGGAACACCTCCTATCACTGCTATCAGTATCTCTACAGTGGAACACCTCCTATCACTGATATCATTATCTCTATAGTGGAACACCTATCACTGCTATCATTATCTCTATAGTGGAACACATATCACTGCTATCATTATCTCTATAGTGGAACACCTCCTATCACTGCTATCATTATCTCTACAGTGGAACACCTCCTATCACTGCTATCATTATCTCTACAGTGGAACACCTCATATCACTGCTATCATTATCTCTATAGTGGAACACATATCACTGCTATCATTATCTCTATAGTGGAACACATATCACTGCTATCATTATCTCTATAGTGGAACACCTCCTATCACTGCAATCATTAATTCTACAGTGGAACACCTCCTATCACTGCTATCATTATCTCTACAGTGGAACACCTCCTATCACTGCTATCATTATCTCTATAGTGGAACACATATCACTGCTATCAGTATCTCTATAGTGGAACACATATCACTGCTATCATTATCTCTATAGTGGAACACATATCACTGCTATCATTATCTCTATAGTGGAACACCACATATCACTGCTATCATTATCTCTATAGTGGAACACCTATCACTGCTATCATTATCTCTATAGTGGAACACATATCACTGCTATCATTATCTCTATAGTGGAACACCTCCTATCACTGCTATCATTATCTCTACAGTGGAACACCTCCTATCACTGCTATCATTATCTCTACAGTGGAACACCTCATATCACTGCTATCATTATCTCTATAGTGGAACACATATCACTGCTATCATTATCTCTATAGTGGAACACATATCACTGCTATCATTATCTCTATAGTGGAACACCTCCTATCACTGCAATCATTAATTCTACAGTGGAACACCTCCTATCACTGCTATCATTATCTCTACAGTGGAACACCTCCTATCACTGCTATCATTATCTCTATAGTGGAACACATATCACTGCTATCAGTATCTCTATAGTGGAACACATATCACTGCTATCATTATCTCTATAGTGGAACACATATCACTGCTATCATTATCTCTATAGTGGAACACCACATATCACTGCTATCATTATCTCTATAGTGGAACACCTCCTATCACTGCTATCATTATCTCTATAGTGGAACACATCCTATCACTGCTATCATTATCTCTATAGTGGAACACCTCCTATCACTGCTATCATTATCTCTATAGTGGAACACATATCACTGCTATCATTATCTCTATAGTGGAACACCTCCTATCACTGCTATCATTATCTCTACAGTGGAACACCTCCTATCACTGCTATCATTATCTCTATAGTGGAACACCTATCACTGCTATCATTATCTCTATAGTGGAACACATCCTATCACTGATATCATTATCTCTATAGTGGAACACATATCACTGCTATCAGTATCTCTATAGTGGAACACATATCACTGCTATCAGTATCTCTATAGTGGAACACATATCACTGCTATCATTATCTCTATAGTGGAACACCTATCACTGCTATCATTATCTCTATAGTGGAACACCTATCACTGCTATCATTATCTCTATAGTGGAACACCTCCTATCACTGCTATCATTATCTCTATAGCGGAACACATCCTATCACTGCTATCATTATCTCTATAGTGGAACACCTCCTATCACTGCTATCATTATCTCTACAGTGGAACACCTCCTATCACTGCTATCATTATCTCTATAGTGGAACACATATCACTGCTACCATTATCTCTATAGTGGAACACCTATCACTGCTATCATTATCTCTATAGTGGAACACATATCACTGCTATCATTATCTCTATAGTGGAACACCTCCTATCACTGCTATCATTATCTCTACAGTGGAACACCTCCTATCACTGCTATCATTATCTCTACAGTGGAACACCTCATATCACTGCTATCATTATCTCTATAGTGGAACACATATCACTGCTATCATTATCTCTATAGTGGAACACATATCACTGCTATCATTATCTCTATAGTGGAACACCTCCTATCACTGCAATCATTAATTCTACAGTGGAACACCTCCTATCACTGCTATCATTATCTCTACAGTGGAACACCTCCTATCACTGCTATCATTATCTCTATAGTGGAACACATATCACTGCTATCAGTATCTCTATAGTGGAACACATATCACTGCTATCATTATCTCTATAGTGGAACACATATCACTGCTATCATTATCTCTATAGTGGAACACCACATATCACTGCTGTCATTATCTCTATAGTGGAACACCTCCTATCACTGCTATCATTATCTCTATAGTGGAACACATCCTATCACTGCTATCATTATCTCTATAGTGGAACACCTCCTATCACTGCTATCATTATCTCTATAGTGGAACACATATCACTGCTATCATTATCTCTATAGTGGAACACCTCCTATCACTGCTATCATTATCTCTACAGTGGAACACCTCCTATCACTGCTATCATTATCTCTATAGTGGAACACCTATCACTGCTATCATTATCTCTATAGTGGAACACATCCTATCACTGATATCATTATCTCTATAGTGGAACACATATCACTGCTATCAGTATCTCTATAGTGGAACACATATCACTGCTATCAGTATCTCTATAGTGGAACACATATCACTGCTATCATTATCTCTATAGTGGAACACCTATCACTGCTATCATTATCTCTATAGTGGAACACCTATCACTGCTATCATTATCTCTATAGTGGAACACCTCCTATCACTGCTATCATTATCTCTATAGCGGAACACATCCTATCACTGCTATCATTATCTCTATAGTGGAACACCTCCTATCACTGCTATCATTATCTCTACAGTGGAACACCTCCTATCACTGCTATCATTATCTCTATAGTGGAACACATATCACTGCTACCATTATCTCTATAGTGGAACACCTCCTATCACTGCTATCATTATCTCTACAGTGGAACACCTCCTATCACTGCTATCATTATCTCTATAGTGGAACACCTATCACTGCTATCATTATCTCTATAGTGGAACACCTCCTATCACTGCTATCATTATCTCTATAGTGGAACACATATCACTGCTACCATTATCTCTATAGTGGAACACCTCCTATCACTGCTATCATTATCTCTACAGTGGAACACCTCCTATCACTGCTATCATTATCTCTATAGTGGAACACATATCACTGCTATCATTATCTCTATAGTGGAACACCTCCTATCACTGCTATCATTATCTCTATAGTGGAACACCTATCACTGCTACCATTATCTCTATAGTGGAACACATATCACTGCTATCATTATCTCTATAGTGGAACACCTCCTATCACTGCTATCATTATCTCTATAGTGGAACACCTATCACTGCTATCATTATCTCTATAGTGGAACACCTATCACGGCTATCATTATCTCTATAGTGGAACACATATCACTGCTATCATTATCTATATAGTGGAACACCTATCACTGCTATCATTATCTCTATAGTGGAACACCTATCACAGATATCATTATCTATATAGTGGAACACCTCCTATCACTGCTATCATTATCTCTATAGTGGAACACCTCCTATCACTGCTATCATTATCTCTACAGTGGAACACCTCATATCACTGCTATCATTATCTCTATAGTGGAACACCTATCACTGCTGTCATTATCTCTCTAGTGGAACCCCTCCTAACACTGCTGTCATTATCTCTCTAGTGGAACCCCTCCTAACACTGCTGTCATTATCTCTATAGTGGAACCCCTCCTAACACTGCTGTCATTATCTCTATAGTGGAACCCCTCCTAACACTGCTGTCATTATCTCTATAGTGGAACCCCTCCTAACACTGCTGTCATTATCTCTATAGTGGAACACCTTTCACTGCTATCATTTTCTCTATAGTGGAACACATCCTATCATCCTTGTAACTGAAACAGTGTCACTGTCTGCCCCACCGACCGTTGTAACTGAAACAGTGTCACTGTCTGCCCCACCGACCGTTGTAACTGAAACAGTGTCACTGTCTGCCCCACCGACCGTTGTAACTGAAACAGTGTCACTGTCTGCCCCACCGACCGTTGTAACTGAAACAGTGTCACTGTCTACCCCAACACCATTGTAACTGAAACATTGTAATTGTCTGCCCCACCGACCGTTGTAACTGAAACAGTGTCACTGTCTGCCCCACCGACCGTTGTAACTGAAACAGTGTCACTGTCTGCCCCACCGACCGTTGTAACTGAAACAGTGTCACTGTCTGCCCCACCGACCGTTGTAACTGAAACAGTGTCACTGTCTGCCCCAACGCCGTTTTAACTGAAACAGTGTCACTGTCTGCCCCACCGACCGTTGTAACTGAAACAGTGTCACTGTCTGCCCCACCGACCGTTGTAACTGAAACAGTGGCACTGTCTGCCCCACCGACCGTTGTACCTGAAACAGTGTCACTGTCTGCCCCAACACCGTTTTAACTGAAACAGTGTAATTGTCTGCCCCACCGACCATTGTAACTGAAACAGTGTCACTCTCTGCTCCACCGACCGTTGTAACTGAAACAGTGTCACTGTCTGCCCCACCGACCGTTGTAACTGAAACAGTGTCACTGTCTGCCCCACCGACCGTTGTAACTGAAACAGTGTCACTGTCTGCCCCACCGACCGTTGTAACTGAAACAGTGTCACTGTCTGCCCCACCGACCGTTGTAACTGAAACAGTGTCACTGTCTGCCCCACCGACCGTTGTAACTGAAACAGTGTCACTGTCTGCCCCACCGACCGTTGTAACTGAAACAGTGTCACTGTCTGCCCCACCGACCGTTGTAACTGAAATAGTGTCACTGTCTGCCCCACCGACCGTTGTAACTGAAATAGTGTCACTGTCTGCCCCAACACCGTTGTAACTGAAACAGTGTCACTGTCTGCCCTACCGACCGTTGTATCTGAAACAGTGTCACTGTCTCCCCCAACACCGTTGTAACTGAAACAGTGTCACTGTCTGCCCCAACACCGTTGTAACTGAAACAGTGTCACTGTCTGCCCCAACACCGTTGTAACTGAGCAGTGTCACTGTCTGCCTCAACACCGTTGTAACTGAAACAGTGTCACTGTCTGGCCCAACGCCGTTGTAACTGAAACAGTGCCACTGTCTGCCCCACCTCCGTTGTAACTGAAACAGTGTCACTGTCTGCCCTACCACCGTTGTAAATGAAACAGTGTCACTGTCTGCCCCAACACCGCTGTAACTGAAACAGTGTCACTGTCTGCCCCAACACCGTTGTAACTGAAACAGTGTCACTGTCTGCCCCACCGACCGTTGTAACTGAAACAGTGTCAGTCTGCCCCAACACCGTTGTAACTGAAACAATGTCACAGTCTGCCCCAAAACCGTTGTAACTGAAACAGTGTCACTGTCTGCCCCACCGACCGTTGTAACTGAAACAGTGTCACTGTCTGCCCCACCGACCGTTGTAACTGAAACAGTGTCACAGTCTGCCCCAACACCGTTGTAACTGAAACAGTGTCACTGTCTGCCCCACCGACCGTTGTAACTGAAACAGTGTCACTGTCTGCCCCAACACCGTTGTAACTGAAACAGTGTCACTGTCTGCCCCAACACCGTTGTAACTGAAACAGTGTAACTGTCTGCCCCAACACCGTTGTAACTGAAACAGTGTAACTGTCTGCCCCAACACCGTTGTAACTGAAACAGTGTAACTGTCTGCCCCAACACCGTTGTAACTGAAACAGTGTAACTGTCTGCCCCAACACCGTTGTAACTGAAACAGTGTAACTGTCTGCCCCAACACCGGTGTAACTGAAACAGTGTAACTGTCTGCCCCAACACCGTTGTAACTGAAACAGTGTAACTGTCTGCCCCAACACCGTTGTAACTGAAACAGTTTAACTGTCTGCCCCAACACCGTTGTAACTGAAACAGTTTAACTGTCTGCCCCAACACCGTTGTAACTGAAACAGTGTCACTGTCTGCCCCAACACCGTTGTAACTGAAACAGTGTCTGCCCCAACACCGTTGTAACTGAAACAGTGTCACTGTCTGCCCCAACACCTTTGTAACTGAAACAGTGTAACTGTCTGCCCCAACACTGTTGTAACTGAAACAGTGTAACTGTCTGCCCCAACACCGTTGTAACTGAAACAGTGTCACTGTCTGCCCCAACACCGTTGTAACTGAAACAGTGTCACTGTCTGCCCCAACACCGTTGCAACTGAAACAGTGTCACTGTCTGCCCCAACACCGTTGTAACTGAAACAGTGTCACTGTCTGCCCCAACACCGTTGTAACTGAAACAGTGTCACTGTCTGCCCCAACACCGTTGTAACTGAAACAGTGTAACTGTCTGCCCCAACACCGTTGTAACTGAAACAGTGTCTGCCCCAACACCGTTGTAACTGAAACAGTGTAACTGTCTGCCCCAACACCGTTGTAACTGAAACAGTGTAACTGTCTGCCCCAACACTGTTGTAACTGAAACAGTGTCACTGTCTGCCCCAACACCGTTGTAACTGAAACAGTGTCACTGTCTGCCCCAACACCGTTGTAACTGAAACAGTGTAACTGTCTGCCCCAACACCGTTGTAACTGAAACAGTGTCACTGTCTGCCCCAACACCGTTGTAACTGAAACAGTGTAACTGTCTGCCCCAACACCGTTGTAACTGAAACAGTGTCACTGTCTGCCCCAACACCGTTGTAACTGAAACAGTGTCACTGTCTGCCCCAACACCGTTGTAACTGAAACAGTGTAACTGTCTGCCCCAACACCGTTGTAACTGAAACAGTGTCACTGTCTGCCCCAACACCGTTGTAACTGAAACAGTGTAACTGTCTGCCCCAACACCGTTGTAACTGAAACAGTGTCTGCCCCAACACCGTTGTAACTGAAACAGTGTAACTGTCTGCCCCACCGACCGTTGTAACTGAAACAGTGTAACTGTCTGCCCCAACACCGTTGTAACTGAAACAGTGTCTGCCCCAACACCGTTGTAACTGAAACAGTGTAACTGTCTGCCCCAACACCGTTGTAACTGAAACAGTATCACTGTCTGCCCTACCACCGTTGTAAATGAAACAGTGTCACTGTCTGCCCAACACCGTTGTAACTGAAACAGTGTAACTGTCTGCCCCAACACCGTTGTAACTGAAACAGTGTCACTGTCTGCCTCAACACCGTTGTAACTGAAACAGTGTCACTGTCTGCCCCAACACCGTTGTAACTGAAACAGTGTCACTGTCTGCCCCAACACCGTTGTAACTGAAACAGTGTAACTGTCTGCCCCAACACCGTTGTAACTGAAACAGTGTAACTGTCTGCCCCAACACCGTTGTAACTGAAACAGTGTAACTGTCTGCCCCAACACCGTTGTAACTGAAACAGTGTAACTGTCTGCCCCAACACCGTTGTAACTGAAACAGTGTCACTGTCTGCCCCAACACCGTTGTAACTGAAACAGTGTAACTGTCTGCCCCAACGCCGTTGTAACTGTTTTTTAAGGAGCGCTGGGGAGCGTCAGGTAAATTGCAGTTCATATACTGCTGTTCTGTCACGCATGCGATGACGTCAGTCGGGGAAAAACTGTTTGGTGTTTGCAGTAATTTCGTTGTTGTTGTAATATTACAAACAGACCTGGTAGTTTGACCTTTAAAGATTCCAGCTTTAACTTCACCCCTGATGCCTCCCCCAAACCCTAACCTCCTTCTGTATGGTGCTTTCTCACCCACCACAGGGATACATGATACATACGGTATGTAGCAGTACCTCTACAGTGTTTCACCACAGGGATACATACGGTATGTAGCAGGACCTCTACAGTGTTTCACCACAGGGATACATACGGTATGTAGCAGTACCTCTACAGTGTTTCACCACAGGGATACATACGGTATGTAGCAGTACCTCTACAGTGTTTCACCACAGGGATACATACGGTATGTAGCAGTACCTCTACAGTGTTTCACCACAGGGATACATACGGTATGTAGCAGGACCTCTACAGTGTTTCACCACAGGGATACATGATACATACGGTATGTAGCAGGACCTCTACAGTGTTTCACCACAGGGATACATACGGTATGTAGCAGGACCTCTACAGTGTTTCCTCTCCTCATAACAACCCCAAACATCACTACTGTACTGCTGTTTAACACAACACAGAAGAGGAGGAGGAAGAGGAGGAAGAGGAGGTGGACGTCAACACAGACTGAGACTCAGTACTATAGCTCTATCATTTCAGGGCAATGAAAGAGACAGAGAAGATTTGTCACATGAGTGGACCAAACAACGTTTCACAATACGAGTTATACAAGAACTGAAAGAGGGAGAGAACGAGGGAGAGAGAGAAAGAAAAGAGTGGGCAGGAGAAAAGGATGCCAGGTATATGTTGAGCACTTCTGCCTATAGTTTCTACTATTACCAATCATCCATAGCTGTCTGAGTGGATGTGTATTTCTAGTACGTTCCCCTGTCTGTAAACCAAACAATTCGTTTGCATGGTTTGTGTGTGTGTTCGTGTTATACCTGTCCGGGCTTGGAAGGGTCTCCTAGTTGCATCTCCTCTCTCTCCTCCCACTCTTCTCTCTCCTCTCTCTCCTCTTTCTCCTCCCTCTCTTCTCTCTCCTCTCCACTGCCTGAGTGCCTCCTGAAAGGAGAGAGCTGACTCCTCCTCATCATATTCTCCTCCCAGCAGTGAGGTGGTCAGCATCTCCTTCTCCTCTTCATCCTCCAGTTCATCAAACTCCTCTTCCTCCTCCCTCAAGGGATTCACAACTAAAACCTGTGACATTGAGAAACACAATGATCACTTTAAGAAATGAGGAAGGTAGCATTTTTAATAACCTGGCTAAGGACATTATCTACCGATGACCTCTCACCTTGCTTCCCTGTGCATTGTGGGTATGTGTAACAGCGGGAGCGGCCTGGGTCCTTCTCTCCGGCCCCCTCGCCCCTCCACCTCTCCCAGCCGTCTGGGAATCAGGCTTGGGGTTGGGCTGGACTTGTCTCTGGAAACGACTCACTACATCCAGCGTGCTCACCGAGGTCTGGATCTCTGTCTGTGAGGAGAGCGGGGGCAGTGATGACTGACACGCACATCTTTACAACTACTCCTGTTGCTACAGCACGGCTCAGGGCTAACGGTTCTATTCACACTATTCTATGCTGCCCAAGTCACCGTGTATATAATTACCCATGAAGCACATGGGCTCATTCACTAATTCTCCTCCTGACCCCTGAAACAGGAAATCACTTCCACCATCAAATTACATTATTTAAATTAAAATCCACACATCAAATATGGATCAAATATAAACGTCCTCTATGAGTATGCCTTAAAAACAGGGTCTGATTGATTCTCTCTGTACCAGGGGCTAAGGCCATTATTCCTTCTATCAATCACCAGTGTGACCACACAGGTTAACCTATCTCTACCAACGATGTTGTGTCCTTGAGGCATCGGTCTCACTGGGAGGGAGGGAGGGAGGGAGGGAGGGAGGGAGGGAGGGAGGGAGGGAGGGAGGGAGGGAGGGAGGGAGGGAGGGAGGGAGAGTAATATAATAGGAGAAAGAAATGAAAGCAGGAGAATGAGGAATATAAACTCAGCAAAAAAAGAAACATCCCTTTTTCAGGACCCTGTCTTTCAAAGATAATTCGTAAAAATCCAAATAACTTCACAGATCTTCATTGAAAAGGGTTTAAACACTGTTTCCCATGCTTGTTCAATGAACCATAAACAATTAATGAACATGTACCTGTGGAACGGTCGTTAAGACACTAACAGCTTACAGACGCTAGGCAATTAAGATCACAGTTATGATCCACTTAGGACACTAAAGAGGCCTTTCTACTGACTCTGAAAAACACAAAAAAAAGATGCCCAGGGTCCCTGCTCATCTGCGTGAACGTGCCTTAGGCATGCTGCAAGGAGGCATGAGGACTGCAGATGCGGCCAGGGCAATAAATTGCAATGTCCGTACTGTGAGACACCTAAGACAGCGATACAGGGAGACAGGACGGACAGCTGATCATCCTCGCAGTGGCAGACCACATGTAACAACACCTGCACAGGATCGGTACATCCGAACATCACACCTGCGGGACAGGTACAGGATGGCAACAACAACTGCCTGAGTTACACCAGTTAAATGAGAAGGTGGTTAAATAAACGCAAACTTTGCCAGGTGGAATTGAGCTACAGTGGCAGTCAGTGGAGGCTGCTGAGGGGAGGACGGCTCTACATAATGGCTGGAACGGAGTAAATGGAATGGAATCAAACACATGGAAACCATGGAAACCACGTGTCTGATGTATTTTGACACCATTCCACAGATTCCACCCCAGTCATTACCAGCCCATCCTCCCCAATTAAGATGTCACCAACCTCCTGTGGTGGAATACTTAACCATCTGAAAGGGAGTCACCATACGAGCCAACCCGTTGCTGGCAGCAGTGCGATAAGGGAGTGAGAAAATCACAGCGATGATTACAGAAATGATTGCAGTTGATATGCTGCCATTGTGAATGGTAGAGGATGTCAGCTTCAATGCCCTGATGGCATATCTAGAACCAGACTACAACATGCCATGTCGAAAAACCATGACGGCCTGGATGGAGAAATTGTACAACGGTTGCTCTGCAAGTAGAAAGCGTGAGCTCTCAAACACCAGACTGGGACGTCTATGAACATGCCGTCATACATCACTGCAACGAGCCATCACATTGATGAGATTTATCACGTACTGACAACTGAGAACATGGAGGAGCGGGACACAGCAGAGAACCAAAAACAGCATTAACTACCATGGTTGCTGAGTGGATGGGGGACAGCAGTAAGGTGAGAGCCATATGTTAGCTAGCCAGGACTGCATTGCCCCTTAGTGGTCAAATCAATTGTTTATATAAATCATTGGGTCACGCAGAATCATATTGTATCTGAATAGTGAATTCACGTCATTTTTTAAGGTTTTTATTTCTTATCGTTTAAACAATAAAATATGTTTTTTAATGGTAGTTTACATCCCTAGTCAAAAGAACACCTTGAAAAACACATCTTAAAGGTGGTATAGAGTTGATATACGAGATAGTGACGTTTGGATCCATTTAGCTAAATTACCCAATGTCTTTCAGTGTAGACGTACTGCAGAGTGGATCTAGTTTAAAAGCTGCTCTATACACATGTTGTTTATTGTTTGTTTGTGTGGCTGGCTGGAGACCATTTGAATATGACGAGTGACCCTCTTCCAGAGTGGAAGGTAATGGAACTGGACTGACCCCAAAACAACCAGGGTGAGAGACGGACAGGCTTAACCTGACACATCACTGGGAACAACACACACACACACACACACACACACACACACACACACACACACACACACACACACACACACACACACACACAGGCAGACTGACTGAAAAGAGAGAAGGAACACTGCATGCTGAAGAAATGAATTGCATGTTTTTCTCCCTCCTCTATTTTTTCACTCTCTCTCTCTCTTTTCTGAAGGCATATCAAACAGGATTATGAGTGCGGAGGCGCCTGTGTCAATGGCCATGTGTATAATCCTGGATCTCTGTGTCCTGCCAAACACAGAGCCTCCCTTTGACTGTGTGTGTGTGTGTGTGTGTGTGTGTGTGTGTGTGTGTGTGTGTGTGTGTGTGTGTGTGTGTGTGTGTGTGTGTGTGTGTGTGTGTGTTTACTATTCCACAAGAATAGTAAACAAACAAGGTCAAATACTATTTCTAGGGGGTTTAGGGTTAAGGTTAGAATTAGTGTTAGGGTCAGAATTAGATTTAGGGTTAGGCGCTAGGGTTAGTTTTAGGGTTAGGAGCTAGGGTTAGTTTTAGGGTTAGGAGCTAGGGTTAGGAGCTAGGGTTAGGGTTAGGAGCTAGAGTTAGTTTTAGGGTTAGGAGCTAGGGTTAGGTTTAGGGTTTAGGTTAGGGTAAGCGTACAGGTTATGGTTCGGGTTAGGGTTAGGCTTAGGCTTAGGGAAAATATGATTTTGAATGGGACTGAATTGTGTGTCCCCACAAGGTTATCTGTACAATACTGTGTGTATGTGTATGTGTGTATGTGTGTGCGTGCTAAACACAATGGCTTCTGGGTATAGCCAGGTTCTAACATGGTTCTCATTTGTGTGTTTGGTCGTGTGTTAGTTATTCTGACTCTTTAGTAGTGTGTTAGTTATTCTGACTCTTTAGTAGTGTGTTATTCTGACTCTTTAGAAGTGTGTTAGTTATTCTGACTCTTTAGTAGTGTGTTAGTTATTCTGACTCTTTAGAAGGGTGTTAGTTATTCTGACTCTTTAGAAGTGTGTTATTCTGACTCTTTAGAAGGGTGTTAGTTATTCTGACTCTTTAGAAGTGTGTTATTCTGACTCTTTAGTAGTGTGTTAGTTATTCTGACTCTTTAGTAGTGTGTTAGTTATTCTGACTCTTTAGTAGTGTGTTAGTTATTCTGACTCTTTAGTAGTGTGTTAGTTATTCTGACTCTTTAGAAGGGTGTTAGTTATTCTGACTCTTTAGTAGTGTGTTATTCTGACTCTTTAGTAGTGTGTTATTCTGACTCTTTAGTAGTGTGTTATTCTGACTCTTTAGAAGGGTGTTAGTTATTCTGACTCTTTAGAAGTGTGTTATTCTGACTCTTTAGTAGTGTGTTAGTTATTCTGACTCTTTAGTAGTGTGTTAGTTATTCTGACTCTTTAGTAGTGTGTTAGTTATTCTGACTCTTTAGTAGTGTGTTAGTTATTCTGACTCTTTAGAAGGGTGTTAGTTATTCTGACTCTTTAGTAGTGTGTTATTCTGACTCTTTAGTAGTGTGTTATTCTGACTCTTTAGTAGTGTGTTATTCTGACTCTTTAGAAGGGTGTTATTCTGACTCTTTAGAAGGGTGTTAGTTATTCTGACTCTTTAGTAGTGTGTTAGTTATTCTGACTCTTTAGTAGTGTGTTAGTTATTCTGACTCTTTAGTAGTGTGTTAGTTATTCTGACTCTTTAGAAGGGTGTTAGTTATTCTGACTCTTTAGTAGTGTGTTATTCTGACTCTTTAGTAGTGTGTTATTCTGACTCTTTAGTAGTGTGTTATTCTGACTCTTTAGTAGTTAGTTATTCTGACTCTTTAGAAGTGTGTTAGTTATTCTGACTCTTTAGAAGTGTGTTAGTAATTCTGACTCTTTAGTAGTGTGTTATTCTGACTCTTTAGAAGTGTGTTATTCTGACTCTTTAGAAGTGTGTTAGTTATTCTGACTCTTTAGTAGTGTGTTATTCTGACTCTTTGGAAGTGTGTTATTCTGACTCTTTAGAAGGGTGTTAGTTATTCTGACTCTTTAGAAGTGTGTTATTCTGACTCTTTAGAAGGGTGTTAGTTATTCTGACTCTTTAGAAGTGTGTTATTCTGACTCTTTAGAAGTGTGTTAGTTATTCTGACTCTTTAGAAGGGTGTTATTCTGACTCTTTAGAAGTGTGTTATTCTGACTCTTTAGAAGTGTGTTATTCTGACTCTTTAGAAGGGTGTTAGTTATTCTGACTCTTTAGAAGGGTGTTAGTTATTCTGACTCTTTAGAAGGGTGTTAGTTATTCTGACTCTTTAGAAGTGTGTTAGTTATTCTGACTCTTTAGAAGGGTGTTAGTTATTCTGACTCTTTAGTAGTGTGTTATTCTGACTCTTTAGAAGTGTGTTAGTTATTCTGACTCTTTAGAAGTGTGTTATTCTGACTCTTTAGAAGTGTGTTATTCTGACTCTTTAGAAGTGTGTTATTCTGACTCTTTAGAAGGGTGTTAGTTATTCTGACTCTTTAGTAGTGTGTTATTCTGACTCTTTAGAAGTGTGTTATTTATTCTGACTCTTTAGAAGTGTGTCAGTTATTCTGACTCTTTAGAAGTGTGTTATTCTGACTCTTTAGTAGTGTGTTAGTTATTCTGACTCTTTAGAAGTGTGTTATTCTGACTCTTTAGAAGTGTGTCAGTTATTCTGACTCTTTAGAAGTGTGTTATTCTGACTCTTTAGTAGTGTGTTAGTTATTCTGACTCTTTAGAAGTGTGTTATTCTGACTCTTTAGAAGTGTGTCAGTTATTCTGACTCTTTAGAAGTGTGTTATTCTGACTCTTTAGTAGTGTGTTAGTTATTCTGACTCTTTAGTAGTGTGTTAGTTATTCTGACTCTTTAGAAGTGTGTTATTCTGACTCTTTAGAAGTGTGTTAGTTATTCTGACTCTTTAGAAGTGTGTCAGTTATTCTGACTCTTTAGAAGTGTGTTATTCTGACTCTTTAGTAGTGTGTTAGTTATTCTGACTCTTTAGTAGTGTGTTAGTTATTCTGACTCTTTAGAAGTGTGTTATTCTGACTCTTTAGAAGTGTGTCAGTTATTCTGACTCTTTAGAAGTGTGTTATTCTGACTCTTTAGTAGTGTGTTATTCTGACTCTTTAGTAGTGTGTTATTCTGACTCTTTAGAATTGTGTTATTCTGACTCTTTAGAAGTGTGTTAGTTACTCTGACTCTTTAGTAGTGTGTTAGTTATTCTGACTCTTTAGAAGGGTGTTAGTTATTCTGACTCTTTAGAAGGGTGTTAGTTATTCTGACTCTTTAGAAGGGTGTTAGTTATTCTGACTCTTTAGAAGGGTGTTAGTTATTCTGACTCTTTAGTAGTGTGTTATTCTGACTCTTTAGAAGTGTGTTAGTTATTCTGACTCTTTAGAAGTGTGTTATTCTGACTCTTTAGAAGTGTGTTATTCTGACTCTTTAGAAGTGTGTTATTCTGACTCTTTAGAAGTGTGTTATTCTGACTCTTTAGAAGGGTGTTAGTTATTCTGACTCTTTAGTAGTGTGTTATTCTGACTCTTTAGAAGTGTGTTAGTTATTCTGACTCTTTAGTAGTGTGTTATTCTGACTCTTTAGTAGTGTGTTAGTTATTCTGACTCTTTAGTAGTGTGTTAGTTATTCTGACTCTTTAGAAGTGTGTTATTCTGACTCTTTAGAAGTGTGTCAGTTATTCTGACTCTTTAGAAGTGTGTTATTCTGACTCTTTAGTAGTGTGTTAGTTATTCTGACTCTTTAGTAGTGTGTTAGTTATTCTGACTCTTTAGTAGTGTGTTAGTTATTCTGACTCTTTAGAAGTGTGTCAGTTATTCTGACTCTTTAGAAGTGTGTCAGTTATTCTGACTCTTTAGAAGTGTGTTATTCTGACTCTTTAGTAGTGTGTTATTCTGACTCTTTAGTAGTGTGTTATTCTGACTCTTTAGAAGTGTGTTATTCTGACTCTTTAGTAGTGTGTTATTCTGACTCTTTAGTAGTGTGTTATTCTGACTCTTTAGAAGTGTGTTATTCTGACTCTTTAGTAGTGTGTTATTCTGACTCTTTAGTAGTGTGTTATTCTGACTCTTTAGTAGTTAGTTATTCTGACTCTTTAGAAGTGTGTTATTCTGACTCTTTAGAAGGGTGTTAGTTATTCTGACTCTTTAGAAGTGTGTTATTCTGACTCTTTAGTAGTGTGTTAGTTATTCTGACTCTTTAGTAGTGTGTTAGTTATTCTGACTCTTTAGTAGTGTGTTAGTTATTCTGACTCTTTAGTAGTGTGTTAGTTATTCTGACTCTTTAGAAGGGTGTTAGTTATTCTGACTCTTTAGTAGTGTGTTATTCTGACTCTTTAGTAGTGTGTTATTCTGACTCTTTAGTAGTGTGTTATTCTGACTCTTTAGAAGGGTGTTAGTTATTCTGACTCTTTAGAAGTGTGTTATTCTGACTCTTTAGTAGTGTGTTAGTTATTCTGACTCTTTAGTAGTGTGTTAGTTATTCTGACTCTTTAGTAGTGTGTTAGTTATTCTGACTCTTTAGTAGTGTGTTATTCTGACTCTTTAGTAGTGTGTTATTCTGACTCTTTAGAAGGGTGTTATTCTGACTCTTTAGAAGGGTGTTAGTTATTCTGACTCTTTAGTAGTGTGTTAGTTATTCTGACTCTTTAGTAGTGTGTTAGTTATTCTGACTCTTTAGAAGGGTGTTAGTTATTCTGACTCTTTAGTAGTGTGTTATTCTGACTCTTTAGTAGTGTGTTATTCTGACTCTTTAGTAGTGTGTTATTCTGACTCTTTAGTAGTTAGTTATTCTGACTCTTTAGAAGTGTGTTAGTTATTCTGACTCTTTAGAAGTGTGTTAGTTATTCTGACTCTTTAGTAGTGTGTTATTCTGACTCTTTAGAAGTGTGTTATTCTGACTCTTTAGAAGTGTGTTAGTTATTCTGACTCTTTAGTAGTGTGTTATTCTGACTCTTTAGAAGTGTGTTATTCTGACTCTTTAGAAGGGTGTTAGTTATTCTGACTCTTTAGAAGGGTGTTAGTTATTCTGACTCTTTAGAAGTGTGTTAGTTATTCTGACTCTTTAGAAGGGTGTTAGTTATTCTGACTCTTTAGAAGTGTGTTAGTAATTCTGACTCTTTAGTAGTGTGTTATTCTGACTCTTTAGAAGTGTGTTATTCTGACTCTTTAGAAGTGTGTTAGTTATTCTGACTCTTTAGTAGTGTGTTATTCTGACTCTTTAGAAGTGTGTTATTCTGACTCTTTAGAAGTGTGTTAGTTATTCTGACTCTTTAGAAGGGTGTTAGTTATTCTGACTCTTTAGAAGTGTGTTATTCTGACTCTTTAGAAGGGTGTTAGTTATTCTGACTCTTTAGAAGTGTGTTATTCTGACTCTTTAGAAGTGTGTTAGTTATTCTGACTCTTTAGAAGTGTGTTATTCTGACTCTTTAGAAGTGTGTTATTCTGACTCTTTAGAAGTGTGTTATTCTGACTCTTTAGAAGGGTGTTAGTTATTCTGACTCTTTAGAAGGGTGTTAGTTATTCTGACTCTTTAGAAGTGTGTTAGTTATTCTGACTCTTTAGAAGGGTGTTAGTTATTCTGACTCTTTAGTAGTGTGTTATTCTGACTCTTTAGAAGTGTGTTAGTTATTCTGACTCTTTAGAAGTGTGTTATCTGACTCTTTAGAAGTGTGGTTATTCTGACTCTTTAGAAGTGTGTTATTCTGACTCTTAGAAGTGTGTTATTCTGACTCTTTAGAAGTGTGTTATTCTGACTCTTTAGAAGTGGTTATTCTGACTCTTTAGAAGGGTGTTAGTTATTCTGACTCTTTAGTAGTGTGTTATTCTGACTCTTTAGAAGTGTGTTATTTATTCTGACTCTTTAGAAGTGTGTCAGTATTGACTCTTTAGAAGGTGTTATGACTCTTTAGTAGTGTGTTAGTTATTCTGACTCTTTAGAAGTGTGTATTCTGACTCTTTAGAAGTGTGTCAGTTATTTGACTCTTTAGAAGTGTGTTATTCTGACTCTTTAGTAGTGTGTTAGTTATTCTGACTCTTTAGTAGTGTTAGTTATTCTGACTTTAGAAGGTGTTATTCTGACTCTTAGAAGTGTGTTATTCTGACTCTTTAGAAGTGTGTTAGTTATTCTGACTCTTTAGAAGTGTGTAGTTATTCTGACTCTTTAGAAGTGTGTTATTCTGACTCTTTAGTAGTGTGTTAGTATTCTGACTCTTTAGTAGTGTGTTAGTTATAACCACCTAACACACACTCTAAAGAGTCAGAATAACACACTTCTAAAGAGTCAGAATAACACACTTTCTAAAGAGTCAGAAAACACACACTTCTAAAGAGTCAGAATAACAACACACCACTTCTAAAGAGTCAGAATAAAACACACTTCTAAAGATCACTTTATGACACACTTATACATTCGTCAGAATAACTAACACCTTCTAAAGAGTCAGAATAACACCACTTCTAAAGAGTCAGAATAACTAACACCCTTCTAAAAGAGTCAGAATAACTAACACCATCTAAGAGTCAGAAATAAGAAACCTTCTAAAGAGTCAGAATAACACACTAATCTAAAGAGTCAGAATAAATAACACACTTCTAAAGAGTCAGAATACAAAACACTTCTAAAGAGTCAGAATAACACACTCTAAAGAGTCAGAAACTAACACACTTCTAAGAGTCAGAATAACGAACACCCTCTAAAGAGTCAGAATAACTAAACACACTTCTAAAGAGTCAGAATAACAACACCTTCTAAAGAGTCAGAATCAGAATAACTAACACCCTATAAAGATCAGAGATAACACACTTCTAAAGAGTCAGAATAACACACTACTAAAGAGTAGAATAAACTGAACCACACTTCTAAAGAGTCAGACTAACACACTTCTAAAGAGTCAGAATAACACACTACTAAAGAGTCAGATAACTAACACACTTCTAAAGAGTCAGAAAATAACCACCCTTCTAAAGAGTCAGAATAACGACACTTCTAAAGAGTCAGAATAAAACTAACTTACTAAAGAGTCAGAATAACCACACTACTAAAGAGTCAGAATAACACAACTAAAGAGTCAGAATAACACACTTCTAAAGAGTCAGAATAAACACACTCTAAAGAGTCAGAAACACACTCTAAAGAGTCAGAATAATAACACACTTCTAAAGAGTCAGAATAACTAACACCCTTCTAAAGAGTCAGAAGAATAAACACTTCTAAAGAGTCAGAATAACACACCTTCTAAAGAGTCAGAATAACTAACACTACTAAAGAGTCAGAATAAAAACACACTACTAAGAGTCAGAATAACACACTCTAAGAGTCAGAATAAAACACACTTCTAAAGAGTCAGGAATAACTGACCACACTTCTAAAGAGTCAGATAACTGACACACTTCTAAAGAGTCAGAATAACTAACACACTACTAAAGAGTCAGAATAACTAACACACTACAAAAGAGTCAGAATAACACACTTCTAAAGAGTCAGAATAACTGCCACACTTCTAAAGAGTCAGAAATAACACACTTCTAAAGAGCAGAATAACTAACACACTACTAAGAGTCAGAATAATAAACACACTACTTAAAGAGTCAGAATAACACACTACAAAGAGTCAGAATAACTAACACATTCTAAAGAGTCAGAATAACACACTACTAAAGAGTCAGAAAACTAACACCCTTCTAAAGAGTCAGAATAACACACTTCTAAAGAGTCAGAATAAACACACTTCTAAAGAGTCAGAAAACCACACTTCTAAAGAGTCAGAATAACACAATTCTAAAAGTCAGAATAACTAAACACACTTCTAAAGAGTCAGAATAACACACTACTAAAGAGTAGAATAACTAAAACCCTTCTAAAGAGTCAGATAACTAACACCCTTCTTAAAGAGTCAGACAAGATAAAACTAACACCCTTCTAAAGAGTCAGAATAACTAACACTTCTAAAGAGTCAGAATAAACTAACACACTACTAAAGAGTCAGAGTAACTAACACACTCTAAGAGTCAGAATAACACCAATTCTAAAGAGTCAGAATAACACACTACTAAAGAGTCAGAATAAAACACAACTTAAAGAGTCAGAATAACACACTTCTAAAGAGTCAGAATAAGACACACTTCTAAAGAGTCAGAATAATGACACACTTCTATAAAGAGTCAGAATAACACACTTCTAGATCACCTAAAGAGCAGAA